>NC_135018.1:3119813-3319813 GCF_051020955.1 Megalopta genalis
GGGTGGAGTAAGATAAAATAATGTGCGGAACTAATTTTTCTGATTTTTCTGTATCTCACTAGATAACGCAATCGCAAAAAGCAACTTTTGTTAGGATTTTGTCTATGATTTAGGTATAGTGCGATGCGATCCACATGAAATTTTTGGGTGAAAGAAGTCTGGATATCAAATTTTAAGGACAGGATCTTATTTTACTATAATAATAATAATAATAATGTTACTATTATAGTAAAATAAGATCCTGTCCTTAAAATTTGATATCCAGACTTCTTTCAGCTGAAATAATATTATTATTATTATATATAATATTATTATATTATATTATATTATATTATATTATATTATATTATATTATATTATATTATTATTGTTAGTATTATTATATATTATATATATTATATAAATAGTCAAAAGTCACAAATGTGCAAATGCGAGGTTCCTGAGGTCATTCGAAGCAACTTTTTCCTTAGCGAAAATGCGATCCGCGGCTTCGTTTACGAGTTATTCGCGAAAAACACTGACCAATAAGAATCGAGTTCGGCCGGCGCGAGGCGGCTGGGCGGTCTAAGCCCGGTTCCGCTGATTGGCTCGGCCGCCTGGCCCCACCCAAGCTCGCCTCTAATTGGCCAGTGTTATCCGTGAATAACTCGCAAACGAAGCCACGAATCGCATTTTCGCAAAGGAAAAAGTTGCTTCGAATGACCTCAGCAACCCCGCATTTGCACATTGCGAGCGCCTTTTGACACACTCTGTAGAACTATAAATTAATTTTTAATCTTGTCTTTACTCCAGTGTCGGAGGAAAATCGACGCGGCGCGCGCGCGCGCATTCGTAGAAAATGAAACATCGCTTCGAATTTCATTAAGTTCATACGGTTTAAAATTGTTCTGCGTGAACTTATAATTAGTGTGCCCGTGACATACACGGGCACGACCGTTAACACAACATCGCTCCAGTTATAGTTGGCCGCCGCGTCGAGTCATCAGTTCGACGCGACGCCGCCGCACCTCACTTTTATACCGCTTCGGATTCGGACCTCCCGATTTTGAATCCCGATTACGACACCGACGATCGACGCCGACACAGGTTGGCACGCCAGAAATCCTATCGTCTGCCAGCTCATCAACTTGCACCGTCGTCTAGGTGTCGGTTCTCTGCTGGCGCCCAACTCTTCCTGCTATTTCACGGCAGAATAATAGCTAATTAACGCGCTAATTGCTGTACATCGAAGATGAACGCGAGCGATTCTGATACAAGGCAATCTCTCCACAATACGGTAGTTAGTGCACTAACACGTTCACTGGCACCCGTCTACAGCTTCTGTGAAGCCACTTCGCCATGAAAATTGCTGTAGATCCAAGCATTCTACTCTAATACAGTAAATGCTCCGTAATTGACGCTCGGGTTGTAGACAAAAATGTACAATTCGGGAGAGGAGATACGATTATTATATATATTATTTATTTGTTATATTTTAATAGTAAATATTTGTTATATATTATAGTCTCTTTCCAAATTGCACATTTTACAAAATAACATCTCTATGAAATAAATGAATCATTGAATTATATTATACACTGGGTTTACTTGACGATATTATAATATTGAATATAATGAAATATAATATAATATAATATAATATAATATAATATAATATAATATAAATATAATTATAATATAATATAATATAATATAATATAATATAATATAACATAATATAATATAATATAATATGTATAATATAATATAATATAATATAATATAATATAATATAATATAATATAATATAATATAATAATTTAATATAATATAATATAATATAATATAATATAATATAATATACATGGTATAATAATTGGTATATAATAAAATATATATATATTTTATTATATATTCATAATAAATAATAATATATATTTTATTATATTAACTATATTATACCGTTCTAAAAAGTTCTCGTATTACAGATTCCAATAACGAGAGATATATAAAAGAATTCTTAAGAGAGAGAGAGAGAGAGAGAGAGAGAGAGAGAGAGAGAGAGAGAGAGAGAGAGAGAGAGAGAGAGAGAGAGATTATTAATCTCAGTTTGACTAGAACTAATGAGATTTAAAAACAAATATATTTCCATAACTGCAACAGACATTTCCTTAATTAATATTGCTTAATGAATAATATTATAGCCATATTAAAAAGTTGTTCTTATAAAATTTTCATACATATTCGACTTTTAATACAATTTCAACGCAACATCTAACATTTTATATTTTAAACTATCCGTTCCACGAGAATGTTTATGTTTATATTTTGCCACAATACCCGTTCATTTCTAACTTTGACTTAAAGCAGGGGTGTCAAACTCGCGGCCCGAGATGAACATTTTTGATGTAAAGTATCAGGACGTAAACAATAATTTAACTTTATCTATGTGTTTATTACAATGTACTAGTCAAAATAAAAATATTTGTTTCTATGAACATTGATCTTATTTTTGCGGCCCACCTAAAGTGAAGCATTGTTTATTTATTATTATAGCCCAAGTTAGCTTTTGAGATTGACACCCCTGACTTAAAGCAACGCGAACGATTAAAAATTCGTACCAAATTTCACGTTCTATTCGCGGATATCGTAAAATGCATTCGCACCGAAAATAGATATGGCATCACTGAATAGTAGACATATTAAATATCGCGCGTTGTTTGTCGCGGCATAAGGAGGTGACCCGCGATAAGGCTACGAAAAGAAAATGAAATAAAAAAGGCATCGGCGAAGATAGGAGCGTTAATTTTTTCCGGCTGAATGTAGAATTCGCCGCGCGCGCGCGCGCGCGTGTATGGTACCAAACACGGCCGTTTTTATCAAAACAGGAAAGATATTCACCAGAGCGTGTTGCCATTGTAAATATAATACATCGAGGTGGGTTATCATCCGATGTGGTTCGACCGTAATCTCGACTTGTTTTTCGGCCGAAGAAGGCGAAGCGTTACAACGGAAGACACCGATAGCGCCGATGTACCGAGTATCTTTAACCGACTCCGCGATACGGAAGTGATACGCGGACGCCGTTTTTTGTTTGTCAAGGAACCGCTGGCTCGTTAAGCTAACTAAACCGTGGAACGGTTCGTCGAACAATTTTCGGCAGCGAGACGCCGAGCAATGTCTAAATTCCTTCCTATGTTGGATTTAGTAAGTCGAGCATAAAAGTTGCATTCCGCCGATATATGAACCGTTTATTTTGAAAGTGGCATAAGTCACTTTGTTTTTAAGTCGATATATTTAAGGGTTTGCGTTTTGACACGTTTCAAAATATGGATGCTAACTTTCGAGAAGATTTACTTGTATTTGTTATCTCGGGATACTGATATTTTTCTCGGTATAAATAATTTCGTATAAACATTAAAAAAAATCACCACTTTTCGTTACGGTAAAGTGACTTATGCCACTTTCAAAATAAACGGATCGTATTGTAACTGATATATTGTAAAAAAGGTTGAGAAACGCTGTTCTCTGCCATCGCGTGCAGGTTAATTCCGAGCCCTGATTTACGGCTTCGAAATTGTCGCATTAGGCGCTTTTTCCTCTGTTTTATCATTCTAGCCGATTTACATTCCAAAGCGAAAATCTAGGCGCAATAACAATAATATAATATTATATAAATAATATAATAATATTATAATATTGTTATATAATAATAATATCACATAATATTATATTATAATAATATTATAATATTGTTATATAATAATAATATCACATAATATTATATTATAATAATATTATAATATTGTTATATAATAATAATATCACATAATATTATAATATAATAATATTATAATATTGTTATATAATAATAATATCACATAATATTATATTATAATAATATTATAATATTGTTATATAATAATAATATCACATAATATTATATTATAATAATACTATATAAATAATAACAATTTTTTTCCCATTGAAATTTATATATTCATAACCCGTCAATTTAATGGATTCAAATATCACGCAATATTTTACCATTAAATTAACGTGTCTCCCGAATTAATGGTTTTTAGCTATGAGTGGTTTATAATTACATTGAAATATCACTGGAATTAATGGTTTACAGTCGCGAGTGGTGTAATCATTTTCTGATAGAATGTAATCGTGCCACGAGGGATCGTGGTACAATAAAATATAAATTTTCAGAACAACAAATTTACGTTGGATTTTATTCGGATTGCTTGCACTTTCGGTAAACAAAGTAGAACTACTCGTATCGCGGAAAGGCTATTTTATTTATTTACAGAAAAGTGAATTGGATTTTTAAAAAATGGTGAATTTGATTTAGAGTAAGGTTGTTTAAACGTTTATGTTGTTGTTTATTAAGGGCGAATTTGATTCGAAGAAAGGACAGAAGAATTTGCAAAATTGGTACAATTTGGAGCGCGAAACTTCTGTTTTAATTCCGTTTTGAAAGGGATCACGAGCAAATTAATAATAATAATAATAATAATAATATAATATAATATAATATAATATAATATAATATAATATAATATAATATAATATAATATAATATAATATAATATAATATAATATAATATAATATAATATAATATAATATAATATAATATAATATAATATAATATAATAATATAATATAATATAATATAATAATATAATATATATATAATATAACATTAATAATAATAATAAATTCGTTTAAAGAGTTAAATCTGGCCGGAACCGGCCGAAACTTTCGCTAAGCATTATTATTGCATGCAAGCGAAATTATTGATGGTTTCAGAAAAAGCTGAATGCCGATTGCGAAACGAAGATCGCTCGGCGATGCTCGGCGACCGTTCGTTTTCACAGCTATCTACAGAAATACACGACTATGCGATAATCCCTCCGCGTTAATTTATCACTCGATGATCCGTGCACGGGTCAGCTCGCGTGCGCGATCAGCGAAAGTTGTAACTGTATTAGCAACAGGTGTCGCGCGAAAGCTCGACGGCATTCGAAGTTTAAAGCAGGGAATTGTCGCGTATCAGCCGAACAAACTAAAAGCGAATTTTGCGAGTACATTTTCAGAGAATCGTCGATGGAATAATTTAACTAACGCTATAGTCCTTCCTCAAATTGAATGTTCTGAGACAAATCTGGAATTTGTTAACCATTAGCAAACACATCCACATTCAATTGTTCAGAATTCTTGGCTTCGAAAGCGAATTTTTAGAGATTAAAGAAGTTTTGAAAAATTTCGATTTCTCGTAGAAGTTATGAAAAGTTTACAAAATAGTATAATATAGTAGTAGTATATATATATATATAGAGAGAGAGATTATATAGTAGTACTATATAGTGTAGTACAGTATTATATAGTATAGTAGTAGTATATAGTATAGTAGTAGTATATAGTATAGTAGTAGTATATAGTATAGTAGTACTATATAGTATAGTAGTACTATATAGTATAGTAGAATAGTATATAATATAGTAGTACTATATAGTAGAGTAGAGTAGTATATAATATAGTAGTACTATATAGTATAGTAGAGTAGTATATAATATAGTAGAGTAGTATATAGTATAGTAGTACTATATAGTATAATAGTAATAGTATAAAATAGTATAATATAATAATATAGTTATAAAATAGTAAGTAAATAAACCAAGTTTATATTTAGAAAGTTTTAACATCTATGTTTGTTAACATGTAATTTTTTCCAAATTTTTCAAAGGGGAGCACATAGTTAAAAAAATTAAAAACTAGGAACTTTTTGTATTACCGACGGTATCAGTCGTTTAATTATGTTGATATTATTGCAGTTTTACCAGCTCGTTATGACTGTCTACATAATTATATAATTAGCTATATAAGCAAACAATTTTTTAGTTTTCGACTGCTTATTTGTTTATCGAATTGCGCACAATTGCGTCGACCTGTTCGTCGTATAAGCTTTTATTTGCGTGGCATGAGTGCACAACCGCTCGTAATTATGCGAATTACAGAAAATTAATGATCTTCTTCGAGTTAAATAATTTATGGTAAATTTATACCGACTATCACAGGAACAAGTTTTCAAATTTAGAAGAAAAGTTACCTTTTTTATCGGAAAGATTCGATCTTGTCCGATGAATTAGTTTCTGCAAACAATTTTACAATGATCGTGCGAAGCACAATTTTTATTGTAATTACTATAAAATTGATATTAATATTTAATTATTTCATTTCATATTGCTTTTAAAAATTTTTTTTGTACTTTCTTCAACTATTCCGCAGTCAATGTAAGTGTTGCTACGTGTTGTTTATTTATATGGAGCAGTCATAAAAGTAATTAATTTCTCACACGATCATTCACTATAGCGAAAGCCAAATTCGTTTAAACTCGTTTGAACAGAACTCTCATTATCAATCGCTGGCCGCGTGTAATCTATGCCAGTTGATACTTTTCAATCAGGATTGTTATTTTGAAGCATTTCCTTATCTTCCTCGTACTCGCAGATTACAATAACGAACGAATTTCTTCATTGCTGTTTCTCAGCTCTGAATCAATTCACGAAGAATATTTTTATATATTTATTATATTGTATATATATATTTTATGCATTTATGAGAAGAAAGAATAGGTTAAATACACAACTGAAAAAGACATTAAAAGAATTTAAAGACAACGTTATATTGCACTAAGAATAACGTTACATCATTTCCTACGTATATTATTAAAAAAAAACGTACTTCAAACTAATTTATATTTCTTACAATTAACTTAGATAATTTTCTATTTCCACAAAGATTAACAGTCTAATTTTTATTATGCTGCGAATATTTATAGATATAAAAATGTACTTCCAACTAATTTATATTTCTTACAATTAACTTAGATAATTTTCTATTTCCACAAAGATTAACAGTCTAATTTTGATTATGCTGCGAATATTTATTGATATAAAAATGTACTTCCAACTAATTTATATTTCTTACAATTAACTTGGATAATTTTCCATTTCCATAAAGATTCATAGTCTCATTTTTATTATGCTGCGAATATTTATAGATATAAAAATGTACTTCCAACTAATTTATATTTCTTACAATTAACTTATAATAATTTTCTATTTCCACAAAGATTCACAGTCTAATTTTGATTATGCTACGAATATTTATAGATATAAAAATGTACTTCCAACTAATTTATATTTCTTACAATTAACTTGGATAATTTTCCATTTCCACAAAGATTCACAGTCTAATTTTGATTATGCTGCGAATATTTATAGATATAAAAATGTACTTCCAACTAATTTATATTTCTTACAATTAACTTATAATAATTTTCTATTTCCATAAATATTCACAGCCTAATTTTGATTATGCTGCGAATATTTATAGATATAAAAATGTACTTCCAACTAATTTATATTTCTTACAATTAACTTAGATAATTTTCTATTTCCACAAAGATTCACAGTCTAATTTTGATTATGCTGCGAATATTTATAGATATAAAAATGTACTTCCAACTAATTTATATTTCTTACAATTAACTTATAATAATTTTCTATTTCCATAAATATTCACAGCCTAATTTTTATTATGCTGCGAATATTTATAGATATAAAAATGTACTTCCAACTAATTTATATTTCTTACAATTAACTTAGATAATTTTCTATTTCCACAAAGATTAATAGTCTAATTTTGATTAAGCTGCGAATATTTATAGATATAAAAATGTACTTCCAACTAATTTATATTTCTTACAATTAACTTATAATAATTTTCTATTCCCACAAAGATTCACAGCCTAATTTTTATTATATTAATTATTATAATATTTATAGATATATGCAGCGAGCGAGTTTGCAATGTAAAAGCTTACTTTCTGATTGCAGAGAGTAAAATTAATATTATTTTCTCGCACCGCAAGGAACGTCACAGCTGGACTCAGAAAAAAAAAAGTTCTGACTTTTCTAAGATATTTGTCAAAAGCGACGACAAACATTCGCGCGCGCGCGCGCGAACCGATTTGCGAGCATGGAAATACGTTTTCGCGTCGCCGTGCAGGTACATTGTTTCTTTATTTTTTTTGTCATCACTTCGGATTATCCATCTGAAATTCCGTTATCGGCGTTCCGTGTCCGCCGGCCCCGAGGTCTGAATTTTTGCCCGGTAGCTTCGCTCGCTTCTGAGAAACGAAGACAGTAACCGGCACGTCAACAATGGGGGTCGTTAAAGTCGATTATTATTACGGCGCGGACGCTCCTCGATTGGTATCTGGTTCTGCTGTCTTTTGAATACAAGCCGCGCGCGGAACAATGCGAGCATTACGACACGAGACGTAGTTCCATCGCGCCGGTTGTATTTGGAAAATATTTTCAATTAGAACTCGCAATCTGGAGGAACGCTGCCCGCGCCTCGCCTCGCCGCTAATTCCGGTTCATCGACGATTATTTCCCGTTGAAATAACTGGGAACCTTCAATTGGACTCCTTCAGCTGCTACACCGCCGATCGCGTCGGACCTCGCCGTATTAACACGTTCCGTGCCGAGCTTTTTTTACTCGAATCTTCACACTTTGATATTTTACTAAAACTTGATGTATTACGTGCAATTATTAATTCTCGTACACATAACAACGTAACAGAAACTTATCAACGCCCATTCTTGCGGTGGAAATTGATTCTTCGGTTCTAAATTTCTTGTAAACAATTTGTTCGGTTCACTAAGTAAACATGCAAGCGTGTACCATCGATGGTACACGTGGCACGGAACGTGTTAATTACCTAAATGGATGGACGTGAAGCATTTTCATTCCGCAGACTCGGACCTGTAGATTTCATTACGGTTACCGTTATCTGGCGATCTTGTTGCTGGATCTGGATACACAACGTTGCGCGAGTTCGCGTTCGACGGAACGTTTCGGAGATCTTCGGGAAATTTTTAGGAGCAATCGTCGTGCGAGATTTGATTTTCTTTGTCATCCGGTACGGTTTAAATGAGAACGGGAATCAAATTAAACAGCAGTTTACGTAAATTTTGTTGCTTTACAAGTTTGGCATAAATAGATGCATGATAATAAATAATATGTAATAAAATATATATGATAAAATGACAATTGATTGTAATGGAAAAGATGTGATGTTTTTAAATGTCTCTTGTCAGAGCCTATATCGACAATTTAAACAATACTTTCTGCAGATCTGTAGACCTAAATAAATTATTTAACATAGTAAAATTTAGTTCTTATTCATAAATACAATTTCAATTGTTACTAATTATCGTTTATTCGGCACGCTAAATGAATTGATCGATAAAAAATTGATAAATCGATTGATACATTGATTTATTATCAATTTATTAAATTGATTTATTGATTTATTATTGATTTATTATTGATTTATTATTATATTTATATTATTATATTATATATTTATATTATAATATATATTTATATTATTATATTATATATTTATATTATAATATATATTATATATATTATGTTATATATTTATATTATTTATTATTATATTTATATTATTTACTTGCAAAACTAATATACCTACAAAATATCTATTGCATAATATATAAAAGGACGAAAGAGATGCAAAAGTTATTTATTATTTGTTTTTCCCTAAGACACAAAAATGAAGAATAACATTTTATCTCCATATAAGAAATAACAAATCAATTATTTGTGCAACGATTTAAACGATTTTTCAATTGAATAAAAATTTTAATTATTAGTTAGCAAACGAAATATTAGTCTAATTTATAATTTGTAATCTATTATTTGAAATCAAATTTTCCCAAACTCAACTAGCTACCACAGATCTATATTTGTTCCTTCATCCTTGCACTAACATAAGCTTCATTTGAAAATAAAGCGAATTGCTCTATTTTCGACGAACCTTTCAAGATGTTCGATATTACGAAGCTTCCTATCCTCCGTCGATCGGTTCGGAGGAAAACGCGAAAACGTTCGACATTTCTCGAGACCGAGGACGTTTAAGGAAATAGCCATGGTTAGGCAGAGCTACTAGTGGGAACAAGCAAGAACGATTTATGGGAGGCCTGCTTGATGAGCGTGGGAAGCGTCGCCACGGTTCGCACAACCGCAAACTGTTTCAGTTTTAATTGCAATCGCAAATGGTAGCACGTAACAGCGTTTGCTAGTTAATTCAGTTGGCTGTGACTTGAGCAAGAATTTCATCTTCAATCTCGGACGCGATGTTGTTCAACAACTTTAGCAACCGTGTTTGCGGGACTACACAAGCGATATTATGCTGGGGCGACTGTAGAAAACTGGGTTAGGCCACGAGGCAGCAACTGCGAGATAAAAGTGCTGCCGATTTTACCGAATTTTTTCTCTTTGTCTGCGCACAATGTAAAATCGTTTTGTCGTTCGCAAATTTATCGAGCGCGCGAATTAATTCGCTGGCTTTCCGAGGAATCCATTGCGAAGCCTCTTCAAATATAAATACATAGTTCAATTTGTAGAAACAAATTTTCTTTCTTTCTTTTCACTTTCGCGACATATGTCGCCCAATGCTCGCCACGGCGACGAAGGTTAAATAATGAGAATTTCAATTATTAGAGGAACTCATTCAAATGAGACCAAACGCGACATGTTTTAGACGATGTGGCAAGTAGTTTATTCTATTGGGTTGGCAACTAAGTAATTGCCGATTTGTTCAATGAAATAAAAAATTTTTTTTACTTGGAACGAAGTTCAATCTGTAATGTATTTTCCATTTTGTTCGATGACCTTTTGCCGTCTCTCTGACAACTTGAAAATTCCACGCTCGTAGAAAGTCTGATCCTTTTCGGCCGAAAACTGAGTTAAGTGAGATTTTACAGCGTCATCATCGTTAAAAGTTTTACCACGAAGGGAGTTGTCCAGGGATCGAAATAAGTGGTAATCCGATGGCGCGAGATCAGGGCTATATGGTGGGTGTAACATCGATTCCCAACCAATATCCATCAATTTTTGCCGAGTGGACAAAAACGTGTGCGGCCTAGCATTGTTCTGCTGGAAAATGACACCTTTACGATCGACCAATTCTGGTCGCTTTTCCTTGACCGCTGCATTCAATTTGTCCAGTTGCTAACATTCACGGATAATAAAAAATAACATAATAATAATAATAATAATTTTATAATATAACATTTACGGATATCATAAAAATGGGAGTGAGAGACATCTATAACTGAAATCGGCGATTACTTAGTTGCCAACCCAATATTTCCGGTGTGACAATGCAAATTGTCGTCGAAGCAAGTGTAGTTCTAGTCACAAAAAACACTCGGACGACCATAAAATAGACAGACAATACTTCATATCTAAGTCCAAATGAATAATTTTCGAAGTACAGTAAATTCTCTCTAATTGCGAAACAATCGTATCTACTCTTCCCGAATCTTCCATTTTGATGTACAATATGAGCGTCAATTAGGTCACGGATAATAAAAAATAACATAATAATAATAATAATAATAATAATAATTTTATAATATAACATTTACGGATATCATAAAAATGGGAGTGAGAGACATCTATAACTGAAATCGGCGATTACTTAGTTGCCAACCCAATATATTATCAAAACCTCCTCGTTGAGACTGAGGCTAATCCTTTTATTGGTTTCAATATTAACACTATGCCGTCCGGTGGCACCACGCTGGTGCCATGCAAAAACTATCTGTTGTATGCCGGTGGTACCACTTTGGTGTCATTTTAGAAAACTGAAATAACATTTGAACTATATTTCTTGGGTGTTAAAAAAGTCAGCAAGCTAACTATAGCATTGTGGTCGCTTTTCCTTGACCGCTGCATTCAATTTGTCCAGTTGCCAACATTCACGGATAATAAAAAATAACATAATAATAATAATGATAATTTTATAATATAACATTTACGGATATCATAAAAATGGGAGTGAGAGACATCTACAACTGAAATCGGCAATTACTTAGTTGCCAACCCAATATTTCATTACACAGATTGTAGTTATAACAAAAGAAGCATTAGAAAAATATTAAAGGCTAACGTTGCCTTTAATATTTAATAATAATAATAATAATAAAATAAGCTGCTTGCTACATGGTTTAAAGCATGTCGTGTTTGGTCTCATTTTAATTGGAAGAATCTGAGCAATGTATTAAAAAAATGTTCATGCACGGAAAGTCAGAAATAACAAATTTAAGTCATCGTTATCATTCTAGCATTACAATGTAATCGTATTAATGTACACCTGCATGCTGGCCGCTGGCCGCTGTCCTTTAAGTTTGCCATCTACCCCGAGTTCTCTCTCTCTCTCTCTCTCTCTCTCTCTCTCTCTGTCTGTCTGTCTGTCTGTCTGTCTGTCTCTCTGTCTCTCTCTTACGAGATGTCGGCAACTATAAAGGCGAGCCGCGAAGCTCGAAGAATCGCGACTTAGTGTCCGCCGATTACGGTTTTCAATTCCGAGCCCCGAGCATTCTAGGGAGAAAATACTGTAGCCGGTAATTTGAGGAAACAAAGATAGATTGAGGAAAACAAGGCGGATAAATTGGAGGAAGATGCTGGAACTTGAATTGTTGAATGAACGAGCTTCAATTGCGAGATCCGATCCGATGGAACGTTTCCAAACTTGCCGACTGTCGACAATAGACAATTATTTTTAGACCGTTACAAAGGATTCTTAAAAGGAGATTCGCGCTGGATCGCTATCTCGAAAACTTTAAACCGATTACGCGCGCGCTCCGTTTAAACATTGTATAAATATGCTTAAATGTTCGTGATCCTTTAATAAATATTTGTTATTCGATTGGTATTAGATTACTCTATGCGGAAGAGATAGTTGAATGCTAGCGAGTAAATTATGCATTATAGGGATATTTTTTAAAACTGACCTATTTCCACTTTTTGTACGGAGACCGACAACTATGCGCCCCTAGAACGTCGTTAACACGACTACTAACTAAACAAACGAGATGTGCAGCAAATTCTAAGGAAAAATAAAATGGAATCTGCAAAACGTAATATAATAAAAATATAATAAAAATATAATGAAAATATAATAAAAATATAATAAAAATATAATAAAAATACAATAAAAATATAATAAAATATAATAAAGCTACTCGCTTAAGTTTCAATGTGAAAAGGCTACGGCGAACATTTTTTTAATTGGGCACATGCTAGCCTGCCAGTTGTCGAAACGAAAAAAAAAAGAACACCGTTTGTCAGCGTAATTGCACTCGCGCAAATCGATCCCGGTTAGGCGTTTCAGGCCCAAACACAGTGATCAGCGGACGATTACGAAACCGCAGAATTTATCTTTTTAATCGGATCACCATATATAAATTCGAATTTCGGCCACGAGCGACATGCGCCTGCGAATTCCGTCACTTCGAGAGCAGCCTGCCGCGAATGCCGCCAATTTTGCCAACGGTAATAGAACCGCGTCCGCTGCTGTCCACGTTGCACCATATCGATAGCATTCCTCTAACGCGTTCATAGATCTCCGCCGCGGAATCAATCTTCGCGCAGCGCCGCTGTCCCTTTCATCTTCCTGCGTCGACGTGCGGGAACATTTTTACTTTGGTCTTACGATTATTATCGTTCCACCGCGTGTACCCGAGAATGTCTTGTCGCCGATGTATTTATGGACGGCGCGGCGGAGCCGGGATTCCAGGGAAAGATGCCCGTCCGCGGCGTTTCATTCGAGCACTCGAAACATGAATGGCACGCCGGACACGTTGCTGCTTTTATTAAGTGGCCGTTTATTGGCTGGAATCTGCTGCTGTGTTTTCGATTCAATTACTAATCAATCCTATTACCGGGGTGGAAAAAAAAACGCACGACCGAACTGTTTCGGCGAGAACGTAAACGGAAGGAGCGCAGGATCTCTGCTTGAAGCGATGAACAATGGTCTGGGAATTCGCGCTTGTTGTGTCCGAAGTGCAATTTTTCAAGTTTAATGTTGCCAAATAAATTTAAGTGGAATGGGTCATATATAGTGATATAATACTAATATAATATTTATATAATAATACTATACTATATTTTATATATATATATATATATATATATATATATTATTATATATATTATTATTATATTATATATTATATATATAATATAGTATAGTATTATTATATAAATATTATATTAGTATTATATATAGTAATATAAGTCATATATAATATAGTCATATATAGTAATATAAGTCACATATAATATAGTCATATATAGTAATATAAGTCACACATATAATATAGTCATATATAGTAATATAATACTAATATAATATTTATATAATAATACTAATATAATAAGTATTATATTAATAGCGTTCCTGAGGTCATTTCAAGTAACTTTTTTCTTTACAAAAATTCTCTCCGAGACATCGTTAACGAGTTATTAACGAAAAACCATAACCAATGAGAGACCAATACGGCCGGCGCTCCTCCCTCGCGGCCAATGCCGCGTCGCGCTTGCCGTCTGACGCAGCAGCAGTAGTCGCGAGGGCGGGGCGTCAGCCGTGCGCGATCTCTCGTTGGTCACTGTTTTCCCTTAATAACTCGTTAACGATGCCCCGGAGAAAATTTTTGTAAAGGAAAAAGTTACTTCAAATGACCTTACGGAATTGCGAGAAATAAATAATCCGCGAAGTCGCCTGAAACTCTGCGAAGACGGAACACCATAATGTCCAAGCCATAATATATCTCAGAACGTGCGGGAGTCAGTTATTCTAATTCCAAGAGTCCGTTCACGTAATCCACAACGGCGGCATTGTTAACCATTATCTCGTATTTGAAGGGTTTACTGGGCTGAACCGTATCTTGAATGAAATTCCAATTTATCGTCGCTTTAATCAGATTAATTAAAGCAATATCGACCCGGCCATCTGGGCTAAGTCGACCGCAGTTTGATCCCCTGATGTAACCGCATAAATGCCTGATGGATCCCAATCCTGTTGGGAAGTTCAGCATTGCGTTCTCCAAACGGCTCGGCACGAGAACGTGAAGAACGAGTGCTCTTCCTAAGAAGCGAGGCTCTAACGCGTTCGACTAATCGATGTTTCTCTGCATAAATCAGCCGTAGATGTCGCGCCAATTATGAGACAATTCGGTGTAAAGCTTGCAAGAACCTTCGACGTATTATTGCGCCAAAAGACTGCTAATTATATCTCCTTGCTACGACCTTGTTTCAGGCTTAAACCAAAGGCTTTTAGGCTCAAAAACCTAAGCCTAAAACGTATGCCCTAAACCTAAATGATAAACAGTTTCCGGCTGTCGGTCTCTTTTCATAAAAATTGATCGAATTACTCTCGCATCTGGCGCCTGTGTCAAAGGTGTCCTTCGATCCCGAGAACGTTTATTCGCGTATATTATCAATTGTTTCACCTTCGAAAGGACAGCTTCCAAGGCTGCGTCGCATCGCCTTCGTTGATCGATTCGTCGCGAGACTCTACACCGCGCCGAGAATCCGCTGTTCGTTCTGCGATGCAAATCGTTCCGGGACCTTTCGATCGAGCGAAAAAACTGACAGAAGAAGAAGAGAAAAAAACGCGTCCGACCAGTCGCCGCCGCGATTAGATCGTAGAAAGTAAATTAACATACGAGATCCCGCGGTCACGGCAGACCTTCGTTATTTTTAGGCGTCCACGGTTTTTTTCGTCGGTGGGACAGTAGGTAGCTCGTTGACGGAATCGAAAAATCGGCCATGTCACGTCCACTTGGATTCGTTGATTCGACGCGAAGGAGAGGCGACACGACGGAGACGTTATAAATACAGAAATTTCTCTCTAATTCGCACTCGGATTGCGCACAACAATGGACAATTTAGGAAGAGAAGATACGATTATTTGAGCCATGCGGTTCATTTTTATAGTTACGAATTGTCGACAACTATTGGGTTGACAACTAAGTAATTGCCGATTTCAGTTATATTATATTATATATATATATATATATATATATATATATATATTATATCATTTACATAATATAATATATTTATATAAATAAAATAATATATATATATATATATATATAATATATTATTTATATTATATATATTATTTTATTTATTTTACATATATATCAGTTATATTATATATTATATTTATATATATCCTGTTCCTAACATTCACGGATAATAAAAAATAACATAATAATAACAATAATAATAATAATAATAATAATATATATATTATTATTATATATAATATATTATACTATATCATAATAATATTTTATAATATGACTGAATAATAATATATATATATATATTATTATCCGTAAATGTTATATTATAAAATTATTATTATTATTATTATTATTATGTTATTTTTTATTATCCGTGAATGTTAGCAACTGGACAAATTGAATGCAGCGGTCAAGGAAAAGCGACCAGAATTGGTCGATCGTATCGTCCATTTTTGTGCGCGATCTAAGCGCCGATTAGGGAGAAATTACTATTATTTGCGAACGAAATTCAATTATTTTTGTAACGAAACTCATACGAAGATTAGAGATCGAATGACATTTCCTAAACAATTTCGAATAAAAACGACTAATTTCAACGCGCGAGAGAGTTAATTTTATTTGCGAGAAAGATGATCGTGATCTACGAAGGAACGAGATAAGACGCGGTCATCCGCGGTCGACGATCTAATCTTCTAGCGTTCGCTTAGCAAATATCGTTGAATTACGTTCGACTGCACCCGGAGGATCGTTCGGCTCTTCGAGCCGAACTTTCGTCCGAGCGATGCAATTGAATGAAATGAATGGCGGCGTACCGAAAAGCTGACGCTGTTTTGCTGGAAACGTTCGCTTATCTGACGTGTACTTTTGAACTCGCCGAGATTTATTGCACTCGGCCGATATTTCGTTACATTTAGCGTACCGTTGCGATTGCATCACGCGAACGACGCGGACGTCTGTTCGGTGATAGTACGGAAAACGTGATCGCGTAATTTCTTACCGATATACGCGAGAATACCGTGTTACCCGATTGCGGCTGATTGTGAGCGCGAGCAGCCGGTTATCACGGACTAAATGCTCGCGAATAGTGCAGAACGGTTGCGAAAGATCGTTGTTTGAACCGTAACGGTGGCGGGCCGTTATCTTGCGCAAGTCATCGTCGATCGGATCGTCCGGTTGAAATTTCGTCGAACTACCGGGGCCAAGTTTTTGGGGAAAGCACTCTTGCGTGTCGCGATCCCCGACGTGACGTCATTAATCTCGATCGTAACTCAACGGGAGCAAATTGTAGCGAAGCACGGTAGGATACAGTATTTTCTCCCGGAAATGCCGAATTTCGGGTTGCTGTGAATTTCCCTGTGCCATGCCCATGTAATTTATTGCTACGACAATGCTAAGAGTCGACGGAATTCCAAAAAGACAAGGCTAAATGGTCTGTTTGCCTTCAAATAATAGCGTGTGGTGTGTATCCTGGTGGTTGTATACAGAGCGTTCCAAAATTATGGCACTTCCTAGAAATGAGAGGTTCTCAAGGTCATTTGAAGTAACTTTTTCCTTTACAAAAATTCTCTCCGAGGCGTCGTTAACGAGTTATTAACGAAACAACAGTGACCAATGAGAGATCGCGTACGGCTGATGCACCGCCCTCGCGACTACTGCGTCAGACGGCCGTGCTCGACTCTCATTGGTCACTGTTTTTCGTTAATAACTCGTAAACGAAGCCGCGGATTGCATTTTCGCTGAGGAAAAAGTTACTTCAAATGATCTCAGGAATCCCTTATTCCTCGGAAGTACCATAATTTTGGGCATAATGTATTTGTATTACATAACAGATTTTTCTGTGTAGTGTCCACATTTATACTTAATCCACCGACATCCAGTAATCCTTAATAAAAAATGTTTCGAACGAAAATTAGTCTTTCTAAAAAATCACAACACTAAATTGTTGATAAGAGACTTTTTTTATTCAACTAAAAAGAACAAAATCGTTGCAATTTTTTTGAACAGATTATACTATTTATATATATATATATATATATATATATATATATATATATATATATATTTATATATCCATATTTATATATCCATATTTATATACATATTTATATACTATTTATATATTCATCTTTCCTTAAAATATTGTTAACGCACCTGGATCGAATATTAATTAGTTCAGAAGTTATGATTCTTGTCTCGAACGCCCATAAGGCCGCACCGCCACGAAAACCGCCGTGCACCGCACCGTGACTTCAGTCATCCGGCTGAAAAAGGCTTGTGTCGCAAACGTTTTGTCCCTCGCGTTCTACTAGAATTCCTGCGAGAAGCAAATACGATATCATTGTGACTATATCGCAGAACTGGTTTACGTGCAACTGATACTTGTTAGGTCATTCGGGCCCGGGGAGTTGGATCGCCAGTGAGGGCGAAAACTTTGAACTTGCTCGCGAAAACGCTTGAGATCGCTGCACATATTCCATTCTTCCTCGGCTCGCCTTTTGCTCGCCGAAAACGTGTTTCCTTTTTTTGTAAAATCATCGACGAGAGGCGAGAAGCGAGCACGGCTTGCGCTCCTCCCTCGCGGCCAATGCCGCATCGCGCCGACCGTATGACGCAACGGCAGTAGTCGCGAGGGCGGGGCGTCAGCCGTACGCGATCTCTCATTGGTCACTGTTGTTTCGTTAATAACTCGTCAACGATGCCCCGGAGAAAATTTTTGCAAAGGAAAAAGTTACTCCAGAAGACCTCAGGAATCACCCCTTTCCGTGTGTTAACATAATCACGGAACATCCTGTAGAATCGATTAACTTTTTCCAGTAAAAAGTATCCTCACATAAATAAATAATCCCCGTATAAATTTCGATCGATGTACAAAGCGATCTTCGAGTCTGGAGACAATGCTGAAGTCGTCGTGAACTGTGCTAATGCTTCGATTGGGACCGCTGTGCGCGGCGCGCGCCGTGGCACGAGGAGGCAGTCGGAAAAAAAAGAGACTTTGCATAATGCATAACGACGGCAAGCGGCTGCACGTAAGTACATAGGCGCGAGACCGGCAAAATCAATGACCCGCGATATACATAGTTGATCGAGCATTTCACCATTGCGAGATTTACGCTGTTTCCCCTGCCTTATTCCATCGTAAACAAAGACTTATGTATCGATACGTATCCGCAGCGCCGCGCTGTTCTGTACCTTCGTTGCTCGCGGATTCGATACGTCGCGCATTCATCGCGTATTTGCAGAGAATCGGAGGCCACAAGTGTCTTAAACGTTCCAAGCGATCGCGCTGTTCAAATTTTGCGTTGAAAAGTCTCATTTCAACGCTTTGGACAACTGACGGTGCACTCGAAGACTGTCAAAATACAATAAATTCTCCCTAATTGACGCACAGATTGTACACAAAAAATGGACAATTTGTGAAATTTTGACGATAGAGAATATTCGAGCATCGCAGCTCGTTTTTATAGTTGGCATAGTATTTTTATAGTCGGCAATTGTCCATTTTTGTGCGCAATCCGAGCGCGAATTAGCGAGAATTTGCTGCACGTCGAATAATTTCTTCTCGTACGGAGCTGTATTCGCTCTCCGATCGGCCCACGTTAACTCAGAACTCATTAACATAGCCGCAGGGAACGGTTTCGTTAACCCCTTCGTAACCCTGGACGAGATATCTCGCGAGCCGATAGTAGCCGATTAACGCGCTCGACGAGATATCTCGCGAACCAGCGCCAATCATTCGATATTATAGACGAATATATTTTATAATTCATTCTATTCTTATTACGGCTAAGAGGAAACGAACTAAATGCAATTTTTCATGAATTTGTTGACGTTAATTTTATTTATTTTCTACGCGATTTTAACGAAAGTTCATCGTCGGACAGTGCATTCTGTATGCTACCGACGCATGTTTCTCGCGGACCATTATTGCTCGAAGCTCGTAAACATCGAATAAGTCAGATTTGACACAAAATATTATCCTCGAACGAATTTAAGTGTTATCGTATTTCTTTTCGCGTGAAAATTTCTGGTTTTCATAAAAAAAGCGGATGAAAGTCAGTTTTAAAAAATATCTCCGTAATGCACAATTTATTCAGTAGCAGTCAATTAAACGTGCAACTCATTTACCATTTATTGTGGTAAAACGTGCGATTTTATTTGCTTGCCAATACGGTAATGTCTCTCTAATTGACGCTCAGATTGTCCGCAAAAATGGACAATTTTGAAAGAGAAGATACGATTGTTCGATCCTTGCGGTTCATTTTTATAGTTACGAATTGTTAACAAGTATAAAAATAGATAATAATCGTTTCTCCTCTTCCCAAATCGTCCACTTTTGTGCACAATCTAGCGTCAGTTAGAGAGTCATTACTGTAAATTTAATCATGACGATACTGGATAATAGTTGACATCATTGTTGACAATACTTAGTAATACTTGACAAGAGTTGCCAATACTTGACAATAATTGCCAATACTTGACAGTAGTGGCCAATACTTGACAATAGTTGACATAGTTGTTGACAATAATTGACAATAGTTGACAGTAGTGGCCAATACTTGACAATAGTTGACATAGTTGTTGACAATAATTGACAATAGTTGACATAATTGTTGACAATAATTGACAATAGTTGACAATAGTGGCCAATACTTGACAATAGTTGACATAGTTGTTGACAATAATTGACAATAGTTGACAAGACTCGAATAATGGCATCTCCTCTTCCCAAATCGTCCATTTTTCTGCACAATTTGAGCGTCAGTTAGGGAGACATTACTGTAAATTTAACCTTGACAATACTGGATAATAGTTGACATCATTGTTGACAATACTTAGTAATACTTGACAAGAGTTGCCAATACTTGACAATAATTGCCAATACTTGACAATAGTTGACATATTATAGTTGTCGACAATAATTGACAATAGTTGACAAGACTCGAATAATGGCATCTCCTCTTCCAAAATCGTCCATTTTTGTTCACAATTTGAGCGTCAGTTAGGGAGACATCACTGTAAATCTAACCATGATAATACTGGATAATAGTTGACATAATTGTTGACAATACTTAGTAATACTTGACAAGAGTTGCCAATACTTGACAATAATTGCCAATACTTGACAATAGTTGACATATTATAGTTGTCGACAATAATTGACAATAGTTGACAAGACTCGAATAATGGCATCTCCACTTCCAAAATCGTCCATTTTTGTTCACAATTTGAGCGTCAGTTAGGGAGACATCACTGTAAATTTAACCATGACAATACTGGATAATAGTTGACATAATTGTTGACAATACTTAGTAATACTTGACAAGAGTGGCCAATACTTGACAATAATTGCCAATACTTGACAATAGTTGACATAGTTGTCGACAATAATTGACAATAGTCGACAAGACTCGAATAATGGCATCTCCTATTCCCAAATCGTCCATTTTTGTGCACAATTTGAGCGTCAGTTAGGAAGACATTACTATAAATTGGCACGGCCACATGGCTGCAAAAGTAGCCCACCTCCAAAACATCCTAGTATCATCATCACCTCGCCTTTCATCTTAATCTCTCGACCGCTACCGTAAGTCCGTTATGTCTTCGATCGTCTTATAGCATTAATATCTGACAATTAAAGGGCGCAAGATCCGAACCATCGATAACGACCGCGTAAAAAGCGACTCGTATTCCGATGGACGCGCGCGGCGACGTACCGATAACCGTCTGGATCAAATTCGTCGGACCGTTAATTTATGTAACCGTGTCGAATCGAGCTTGATCGATCGTCGTTTAAAATCCGTCGGCTGTTCCGCTGGGCCGTCGATCGAGGAAGGGTGTACAGCTGATTAACACGTTGAATGCCACGGGGGTCACCGGTGACCGGCGCGCCCAAATTGATAGAAATATATATAATTTCAAACAAATGTCAGTATCTAAAATTTTCTATTATTACACTGTAATTTATATTATATTATATATATTATATCATATCATATCATATATTATATTATATTATATTATATTATACTATACTATACTATACTATACTATACTATACTATACTATACTATACTATACTATATTATACTATATTATATTATATTATATTATATTATATTATATTATATTATATTATATTATATTATATTATATTATATTATATTATATTATATTATATTATATTATATTATATTATATTATATTATATTATATTATATTATATTATATTATATTATATTATATTATATTATATTATATTATATTATATTATATTATATTATATATTATATACACTGTAACTTATCTGTTGTAGATAATATTTCAACATTATACGTATCACATAAAAGAAAATTCATGGTGGCGCCACGGACAATTTCTGTAAAACCGGCGTGGCATTCAACGTGTTAATCCGACGCGATGCATCGGTCTCCGCGTGCAATTAAAACGCGAGTACCGACCGCGGCCAATATTGTATTACAATTACAAGCGATTCGCGCGATGAAAGGGATCGGTTTTTCGTATTATGAGAGAGCCGCTCGCGGCTTTGATCGATAACCCGATGGCCTTGAATAGACACCGGGCTTTTCTAACCGAGTAAAAGTCGCCTCCGGAGGCCGACCGTTGTACAATTTTCAGAGATTGTGGTGTCGCCGAAGGCGCTTTCGGCCGTGCGTATTTATGCCAATACGATTGTTTCGAATACTTTCTAATACCTTTAGAATGCCGTGGAATCATGCGCGATCATGTCGAACGCCGCAACGCGCCGCGTCCAACGAAACGTATCACATCGAACGGAAAAACATACAGCAATGTCTCCCTTACTGACGCACGGATTGTCCACTGAAACGGACAAATTTGGGAAGAGGAGATACGATTGTTCGAGCCTTGGCGGCTCATTTTTATAATCGTGGACAATTTATAACTATAAAAATAAACTGCAAGG
Source organism: Megalopta genalis (assembly GCF_051020955.1). NCBI lineage: Eukaryota > Metazoa > Arthropoda > Insecta > Hymenoptera > Halictidae > Megalopta > Megalopta genalis. The sequence goes on from NC_135018.1 coordinate 3,142,729, forward strand.
CTCGAACAATCGTATCTCCTATTCCCGAATTGTCCACTTTTGTGCGCAATCTATCCGCGATACGTTTCAGCCGCCATATTTAATGCATATTTATACAGTGTGTTCGGAAAATCGTGGTACAACCGGCAATAGGGTGATTCCACGTGCAAAACTAAGTCGAGAAAAAGGAATAACATTTTCTTGTTTAAGGCTCCGTTTTCGAGAAAAATTAGCTTGAAAGAGCAGTACAGTAATGTCTCCTTTACTGACGCTCAGATTGTCCACTAAAATGGATAATCTGTGAGAAGGAGATACGATCGTTCGAGCTTTGTGGCTCGTTTTTATAATTGTGGACAATTTATAACTATAAAAATAAACCGCAAGGCTCGAACAATCGTATCTCCTATTCCCGAATTGTCCACTTTTGTGCGCAATTTGGGCGTCAATTAGAGAGACATTACTGTATCATTAAATCGAATGTTTACCGCGAGCTTCAATAATCGAGATATGTTCGCGCACTTTTTTCCAATTTCCGAGAAAAACACGTTCGTAGGTAGACAATTAGATAAGATAGATTGCTTTAATTAACCGAGTAGATACGATTAGCATCGCCGTGGACGATCGCGCGACGTCGGAAAATGCGTCGTCGAACCACGGAATGTCAGTGTTCCCGTTGACGTTTTGTTCTTTTTTTTTCAGCAACGATTCGGAAAATGGTCGCATGAATATTTCATTGTATCATTAATTTACCGATATTGGCGTGTAATCGTGCCGCGACGCTTTTAATAAGCGAAGAACTCAGCGAGGAACGATGCAATTTCTGCTTGCAATAATACACGGACACGCGATAACCATAATCACCGCGGCTAATTTGAATAAACTTGGTCACCGCGAGCCACTTTTTCCGACGATTTATCAAATTCGGATCGCCCGATTACCGGCCCGATTATTAATTTCATTTGCCCGCGTAATGCGCCGGCACAGCGCGTCGCTGGTTAATGCATATTTTGAAAGACTAACTCGGTTAGAGTGATCGATTAGCGACGGATGTAAATTGAAATTTAATCGTCAACTCCGAAGGCTGCGAGCTGGCACGGATCCGGCATCGAAATTGGAACACCGAGATAGTTCGTTGAATGCTTAATGCGTCCGTTACATTTTTTAACCGAGCCGATCCGTTTTACGCGACAGGGACTTGCGAACGAACGTTAGATATCAGCGCGCTGAACGGTGGAAATAAATGCTGTGAGCGAACATATAAGGAGCGAAGATAAATTAATTAACGGTTTATTGAAGAAAAGGATACCGTACACCAGGGGTGTCAAACTCGCGGCCCGAGGTGAACATTTTTGCGGCCCAGTCAATATATCCGACGCAAAGTAAAAATAAAATAGAAATGTGAATCAGAAATTTGAAAGTAGTCTCGGCCAATAAAATTTCTCCCGCAATAGGAAAGATATTGGGTTGGCAACTAAGTAATTGCCGATTTGTTCAATGAAATAAAAACTTTTTTTTACTTGGAACGAAGTTCAATCTGTAATGTATTTTCCATTTTGTTCGACGACCTTTTGCCGTCTCTCTGACAACTTGAAAATTCCACGCTTGTAGAAAGTCTGATCCTTTTTGGCCAAAAACTGAGTTAAGTGAGATTTTACAGCGTCGTCATCGTTAAAAGTTTTACCACGAAGGGAGTTGTCCAGGAATCGAAATAAGTGGTAATCCGATGGCGCGAGATCAGGACTATATGGTGGGTGTAACATCAATTCCCAACCAATATCCATCAATTTTTGCCGAGTGGACAAAGACGTGTGCGGCCTAGCATTGTCCTGCTGGAAAATGATACCTTTACGATTGACTAATTCTGGTCGCTTTTCCTTGACCGCTGCATTCAATTTGTCCAGTTGCTAACATTCACGGATAATAAAAAATAACATAATAATAATAATAATTATTATTATTATATATAATAATATAATAATATATATAATAATAATTATTATTATTATTATATATAATAATATAATAATATATATAATAATAATTATTATTATTATTATATATAATAATATTATATTATTATTATATATTATATTACATTATTATTATATATTAATAATATATATAATAATATCATATAATAATAATAATATAACATTTACGGATATCATAAAAATGGGAGTGAGAGACATCTATAACTGAAATCGGCAATTACTTAGTTGCCAACCCAATAGTATCAGAGAAGAGATGTCAAAATATCAGGACGTGAACAATAATTTAACTTTATATATGTTTATTACAATGTACTAGTCAAAATAAAAATATTTGTTTCTATGAACATCGATTTCTTTTTTGCGGCCCACCTAAAAAGTTAAGCATTGTTTATTTGGCCCAAGTTAGCTTTTGAGTTTGACACCCCTGCCGTACACGATTGTCTTGAATCGTCGTTTAAAAAGTAGTGCGATCGATAAGGTGTGCCGCGATAAGCAGAAAAAAAAGCTAACTCTAACAGCGGCGTGTGAAAAATTTGAAGAGCGACAGATAAAATCGTGTCAATATTGTAGAACGAAACGTTTGGTAGAATTGAATACCGTCTCGTTTTGCTCGCAATTCGTCGAAAATGCTCAGTAGTCATTTATCGTTCGAAATTCGCTTAGAAAAAAAGAGCTTATAAAATTAGTTCATCGAAAAGAATCGTACGACGGTAAAAGCTGAATTCGCTTCGACGCTTGAAATCTCGGTTCGCCATGGTTCGCTGTTCATTGTTTTTTTTTCTATTACGTGTTTTACATGACACAGAGAAGCTGAAGACACGGTTCTTGACGAGTCGATAGACATCTTTAGAAACGAACATTGAAAAGTTTGTCACGTGTTTGGTGTACGAGTGTTTAAATAGTTCAACGGTGAATGGTGTAAAGATATTTCGAATATTTTTCGTTCGTACGCAGCGTTAGTCATTTTGCTTGACAACTATTTGTTGTGCAAGAAAATATTGCCAATGAAAGTTGTTTCGTATCAAACGGAGCATACGGTAGCTTGGCTACCTTTTTTTCTATACAGGTTTTGGAATCGAGAATTATTCCTTTCGGATATGTAGATCGCATTCACCTTGTTGCAAATTGAATGGGCCCTTCTCTAGATCTTATTCACCTTTTTGCAAATTAAATTCGTTTGTTTGCTATATGTTATAATATATTATATTATACTAAATATATTATATAATTATGTTATATTGTATATATTATAATATATTATATTATATATATTATATAATTATGTTATATCGTATATATTATAATATATTATATTATATATATTATATAATTATGTTATATTGTATATATTATAATATTATATTATATCATATATATTATATATATTATATGTATAATCATGTTATATTGTATATATTATATAATTATATTATATTATATATATTATATAATTATATTAAATTAAATAGAAAGTGACACATTTTTAAACTTGACTTGCTCACATTTATCAAAAATTCAACAATAGGAATAGAATTCTCTCAACAACTTCTACGATCAACACAAACAAATTTCCCTCATCAATAACTATTATCTAGTGAATAAATATATCTCGAATTACGTTAAAAAATAACCATCATGACATCCCTTTCATATAAAAATTAATATAGATAATATATTTCGATCGTACCTTCACCCCTGGCAGATGCCATTTTGTTTCGCTAGCAATTTATTCAACATTTCATTCGTTCAATTAATTGTTGTCTTAACAACGTTCAATTTGCTACTTGAAATCTATGATATCTATTTTAAGGTGAGTTCAACGGAAACTGGAACATTTTTGTTCATTCGTTAAAAATGTTTGTCTATTCGTTGGTCCTTCAACGTATTTTGTTATAAACTATTTTTTCAACTACACTTTCGGATAAAACTATAACTATAAATGTAGAATTCTCTCGAGAGATATACGAAATTAATAAACTAGAGCTCGCTTACGATGACATCGTCCAGGAAATTAAATAACGATTCGTATGTACGATAATTTTAAATAATAATTGTTATATTTTATTATATCATATATTATGATATATTATAATGTATATTATAATGTATATTATATATTATATTATATTTTCATTATATTATATGTCTTCTCCTAAATAATAATTGTTACGCAACGAATCTTTTCATATTCGTCAATTATATAATTATAATGTATATTGTAATGTATATTATATGTTATATCATATTTTTATTATATTATATGTCTTCTCCTAAATAATAATTGCTACGCAACGAATCTTTTCATATTCGTCAATTATATAATTATAATGTATATTATAATGTATATTATATATTATATCATATTTTTATTATGTTATATGTGTTCTCCTAAATAATAATTGCTACGCAACGAATGTTTTCATATTCGTCAATTATATAATTATAATGTATATTATAATGTATATTAAATATTATATTATATTTTTATTATATTATATGTCTTCTCCTAAATAATAATTGCTACGCAACGAATCTTTTCATATTCGTCAATTATATAATTATAATGTATATTATAATGTATAATATATATTATATCATATTTTTATTATGTTATATGTGTTCTCCTAAATAATAATTGCTACGCAACGAATCTTTTCATATTCGTCAATTATATAATTATAATGTATATTATATATTATATTATATTTTTATTATATTATATGTCTTCTCTTAAATAATAATTGTTATGCAACGAATCTTTTCATATTCGTCAATCATATAATTATAATGTATATTATAATGTATATTATATTTTTATTATATTATATATCTTCTCTTAAATAATAATTGTTACGCAACGAATCCGTTCATATTCGTCAATTTAACGATCACGGTCCCCGAACGATTCGTTTTCGCTTTAAAACGGAGAACGTAGTGCGAACAGCGCCCCGTAGAACCATCGTAGAAAGCGAGCAACAATCTAACTATCGCTCCGCACTCGCGGTTGCGATATGTTCAAGGCCGCTCGAGGCCGATCGAGTGGCACGAATTCGTTGATTCGCGGGTGCGATAGACAGGAAGTACTCCTCTTCCTTCTCTGTTCAACCATCGATGGCCACTTTCTCTCTCATCTCATCTCTCTCTTTCACCCTTCGTTTCAGCCGCCTATCGCGATCGTACAAGTGCATTCACTCGGTTTCCCTCTCGTTTCGACCGCACACACGCGCAACGATCGCGCGTTCTCTTTCGCCCTTCCCGATGCACGAGCACCGTTTCGCTCGAACCGCGCGCGCGTCTTTTTCCATCGAACGGCTCTAGCAACTTTCTTGCCTTGCCCGCCTCTCTCATTCACTCGGCTCTCCGCCGGCTCTCGCTCTCTTCTCGACGTCCGCGTCTCTTTCGCGGACGCCCGCGTTTCTCCCGGTCGGCCGCCACGCGTTCCGTCTTTGTCCCTTTCCCGGCCGAACAAACCGACGACTTTGTGAAACGTTTCGAACGAGCTGACGGCGCGCTGTGCTCGGTTTCCGTAGAAAAAAGGGCGGAAAAAGTCAGCCGTTATAAAATACTCCCGTAATAATTATTAAAATTATTCTCGCTGATTTACTGGCTGCTAGGCGATTGAACATGTGGATTATTATTTACTGTGATCCCTTTTTTGCTGTTTGTTTACTTTGGACGCGGCTGCGTGGCTTCAAATAGTCCTAAATGCATCTCCAAAGTCATCTCCAAGTAATTTGTATCATCAATATATATATATATATATATATATATATATATATATAATAAATAATAAATAATACTAATAATAATAAATAATAATAATAAATAATATATATAATAATAATTTGTATCATCATGTTCGATTGAATTGAATCGAATTGAAAACGAAAATTGTACTTTTAACAAAATTGGTTTATCAATATAATATATTGTATATAAATATATTGAATATATAATATAATATAATATATTATATAATATATAATATAATATAATATATATATACATATTATATATAATATATTATATAATATATAATATAATATATTGGTTTATCAATATAATATATTGAAACCCTGCATTTTGTTTTCATTATTCTATCGCAACAAAACCTCAAATATATATGTATGTAATATAAAATGAAAAAGTAAGGCTTAAATATATAATTTTAATTGTTACATCTTTTTTCCGTTGTTTTTTTGTATAGAAATCGACCACTGCGCAGCGTTTGGATCCGTTTCAAGAATCAATGCAAATTCGGGATCTTTCGCAGGAATCTTTCGGCACGTTTCCTGGCATTTGCTCGTCGAGATGAGAGGCTTCCTAGAAGAATAAAATTTTGTCCTCAGTTCGCTTTCTGTTGTGGCTATAAACTGGAACTATATTCGGCTTTGAGCTGTCATATAAATTCTCGAGGGGGGATTCCTCGAATCCACGCTTTTCCTTAACACATTTATCTTGAAATAAGTTGTCCTTTTTATTCAGATTTCGTGACATTTAGTCTTTAATCGGATTCTGGTGGCCCAATGGCGGCGCATCCTGCGGTCGATTTTGCCGAAAAGCTGGCCAAAATGTTCTGCGTGTGTCGCAACAGTCAAATGTCATCTCTGATTGGTTCTTTGGGGCCATTTTTTCAAAGTAAGTTTAATCGACGTATAATATAATATATAATATAATATAATAATATACGACATATAATATATATAATATAATAAAAATATAACATAATAATATATCACAATATATGATATAATAAAATATAAAAAATATAACAATATATAATATAATAATATATAAAATAGATTATAATATATTACAATATATGATACAATAAAATATAAAAAATATAATAATAATTTATATGTAATAATATAATATCGTATATAATATAGATTATAATATATCACAGTATATGATATAATATAAAATATACAAAATATAATATAATATTTAATATAGATTATAATATATTATAATATATGATACAATAAAATATAAAAAATATAATAATAATTTATATGTAATAATATAATATCGTATATAATATAGATTATAATATATCACAGTATATGATATAATAAAATATACAAAATATAATATCGTATATAATATAGATTATAATATATTACAATATATGATACAATAAAATATAAAAAATATGATAATAATTTATATGTAATAATATAATAATATCGTATATAATGTAACTTTTTTCGCATAAAGTTTCGCAATTTATTCGACCCGACGGGACCCGAGACGGCAGCCTCAATCCCTTTGAATCAGACTCGATTTGTCACTGAAAAGTTCAATGTGTGGCATATCGTGAGCGTCGCATAGCTACGTTGCATAACAGAGGGAACAGGCGAACGTCCGAAACCAGAGATATAAAATGAAAAAAAAAAACACGATTTTCTTGCGCGACAATAAATTCCATTCGTTTAAAATTCACCGAACGACGGTGCAGCTAGAACGATTGCGTTATTCTTCTAATGTCGAATGTGAATTTCTCTTCGTCGCGCGTCGTTCCGATGTTGTCTTAACCCTTACGGCACCACTGACCGATACGTCGGACGAGATCTATAAGGCAGCTCTAATGCCATCGGTCACGCTGGATGCAACGCGGCGAAGTGTCTTGTGTAGTTTTTCTTTTTTTTTTCTTCGCGCGTCCACTTTCTAAAACACACACACACAGAGACACACACATACGAGACACGAGCATTTTCCCCGAAGAAATCAAATTTCGTTGGAAACATGACATTTCCCGCGACCTCTGACGGCTTCTACTGTCATCGAAGCGAACTATAAACCGGAGATAGGCGTGATCTCATCGAACATATGGCAAGCAATTTAGGGCGGTCGCTGCTAGGCCTATCGTCGTTAACATTTCGGTCGAGGTCGGAGTTCACATTTTTTAACGCCATGTTGTATACTATCCGCATGAATCAAATCGTATTGTCTCGTTCGCGAAGTTTTGCTCGATGTTTTACGAATCGTGTCCTCTATCTTGTTCGTTTCATCGTGGATAGCGCGACAGAGTTTCTTTAATTTCCGCTTTTGACATAATTCGTGGTAGCTTGATGATCCATTTAAGAAATCGTCGACTTGTGACGTTATTTATGTGTTCCACTGAATTTTATACGTTACAATGGTATTATTTATAGATTTATACATTGCAATATTAGTGAATATGCTTCAGCAATAATTAAATAAAAGATTCCATCAAAAATAATGAATAGTTATTAACAGATAATAAAGAAAATTCATCTGAACACTAAAGAAAATAAATCACTAAGTATTAACTCTGGTAGACTTTCGCGGAAGATTTCTACCCCTCGCGGAATATAGGGTAAATCCGGGAGAATCTGACCACTTTTTTAAAAAAATCGTATTGCTGTGATTTATCAGAATTTTATCGCATTAACCAAATTATTGCAATGTCTAAGTAATTTAACACACATATATATATATATATATATATATATATAATCAATATTTTGCGTCAAATTGAAATATATGTATACTATATGTATATATATGTATACCATTTTCAAGCAAAACATAAAAATACTAATAAAAATACTAATACTAATAAGTGGACGTTCTCACCCCCGCATCACCGAATTAGAGCGTCGACTTACTAAGGGTAAGAACGACCTCGAAAAATAACCTTGACTGTAGCTTAAAAAAAGTATTAAAAATAAAGAAAGTAATTCTTATGTTATCTTTTCTTCAGAGCTTTTCACATAAATCATAAAAATTCTCATACTTGGAGCATCCCTCGTGACACCAACGACTACCCCTCGCACATTTAAGCCAGTCGTTCCTTAAACTTAAAATCCGTTCTGACGTATCCGTTAATAAGCTATCCAAGAACTTCTGTTACATTCTGAAAGAACAGACACACTTTTGAAAATGAAAAAAAAAACGACAGATGTCGTACATTGAAAATGTTACGATATAACAGTTAGAAAGAAGATGCAGCAAATTCTCTGCAATTGTCCTTCGGCTTCCAAACAAAAATAGACAATTTGGAAATAGGAGGCACGATTATTCGCCTCGCGGACCGATCTTATTAGTTGTTGACAATCGGTAACTATAAAATTGTCCACGTTTGCGTTTCCAAGCCGTGGGCGAATTAGAGAGAATTTGTCGATTATTCGAGCCAGTGATTTGAAAAAGTGCTAGAGCTCCCCGCCGTCCACAGAAATGCGACGAGGAAACGGTAATAGCTTCGAGTCGTGGTCCGCGAAAGCTTTCCTGAAAACTGAGATTAAAAATAGTTAACTCGACCCGCGGCTGACAGAAATCCGTGGATCGAGGTTTTCAGGACCCTGCGACACGCTCTGTGCCCCGAACTATTCGAATAATTCGTAATCTCTCCTCTTTCACTGGTTCGCTCGGCACGGTGAACCGAGCGCGAACGTCCTTGACGGTCGCCTAAGCTCTAAGCCGAAGCCTAAGCGACGGCACGGCGCGGCTCGGCTCGGCGCAGCAGAGCACAACGCGGCGGCACAGCACAGTGAGCACAGCACAACGTTGCGCGTCGTTGCGCTTGCGCGCACCCGATGCGTTGCCCCCCGTCCTCGGCCCCGCGCGTGACACGTTGCCCGTTGCCCCGCTTTACTGTCACTGACGCCCCCCCCCCCGCTACGTGTCTCGTGGTTGCCGCACATTACGTCATCGACACCTTCACTTCGGCCGTGCTCCCGAGCACGATGCTCTCCGCCATTCGTTGCTCTTTCGTTCCGTTTCGTTTGGTTTCGTTCGGTTTCGTTGTGTAAGGGAGACCGGGGTCCAAAGTAACGCTGCAAATTGTTTCGGATTTCGCGCGGCTATCGTCGCAATTTTTTTCATTTATCGCGCGAAACTGCTACGGTAATGTCTCCCTTACTGACGCTCAGATTGTCCACTGAAATGGATAATTTGGGAAGAGGAGATACGATTGTTCGAGCCTTGCGGCCTTGGGCCTTTTTATAATCGTGGACAAGTTATAACTTTATAATATTATAATATTATAATATTTATAATATTATAAGCAATGCTGGAATAATCGCGTGTTCTCTTCCCAAATTGTCCATTTTTGTGCGCAATTTATCCGCGATACGTTTCAGCTGCCATATTTAATTCATATTCATAGAGTGTGTTCGGAAAATCGTGGTACAACCGGCAATAGGGTGATTCCACGTGCAAAACTAAGTCGAGAAAAAGGAATAAAATTTTTTTATTTAGGGCTCCGTTTTCGAGAAAAATTAGCTTGAAAGAGCAGTACAGTAATGTCTCCCTTACTGACGCTCAGATTGTCCACTGAAATGGATAATTTGGGAAGAGGAGATACGATTGTTCGAGCCTTGCGGCTCATTTTTATAATTGTGGACAATTTATAACTATAAAAATAAGCCACAATGCTCGAATAATCGTGTCTCCTCTTCCCAAATTGTCCATTTTTGTGCGCAATTTATCCGCGATACGTTTCAGCTGCGATATTTAATTCATATTTATACAGTGTGTACGGAAAATCGTGGTACAACCGGCAATAGGGTGATTCCACGTGCAAAACTAAGTCGAGGAAAAGGAATAACATTTTCTTGTTTAAGGCTCCGTTTTCGAGAAAAATTAGCTTGAAAGAGCAGTACAGTAATGTCTCCCTTACTGACGCTCAGATTGTCCACTAAAATGGATAATTTGGGAAGAGGAGATACGATTGTTCGAGCCTTGCGGCTCATTTTTATAATTGTGGACAATTTATAACTATAAAAATAAGCCGCAATGCTCGAATAATCGTGTCTCCTCTTCCCAAATTGTCCATTTTTGTGCGCAATTTATCCGCGATACGTTTCAGCTGCCATATTTAATTCATATTCATACAGTGTGTTCGGAAAATCGTGGTACAACCGGCAATAGGGCGATTCCACGTGCAAAACTAAGTCGAGAAAAAGGAATAACATTTTCTTATTTAAGGCTCCGTTTTCGAGAAAATTTAGCTTGAAAGAGCAGTACAGTAATGTCTCCCTTACTGACGCTCAGATTGTCCACTAAAATGGACAATTTGGAAAGAGGAGATACGATTGTTCGAGCTTCTTATAATTGTTGACGATTCGTAACTGTAACAACAAACTATATATAGATAGATATTTCCTACTTATATGTAGATATTTTTTTATATGTAATATATTTTTTCATAAATATATTATATTTAGTTTATATGTAGATATTTCCCACTTGTAATTACTTTTAGCATTACCGCTATTTATAATTACTTTTTCCAAGTCAACATACTACAAATAAATAGTTAGTAGGTACATTTTAGACACGTTAAGTGAGAAAAATAGCTTCGGCCAGCGAAATCGGGCAAATTCCGGCTCTGTGCACTACGCGTGACCGTGCGTTCCCGTGCGTCATTGCCGTCGCAACATATCACTCAGGCTTCGACATTATACGGATCAATTGTTCGAGAAATAATGTATTCCAGCAATACAGTAACGCTCGTTTAAATTTGAAAGATTATCAGAGGCGGATGTAAAATCCGCGCGTAACGGGGTAGAGTTTACCATCTAACAAACTGCCTCGAGCACAGCTCGACGGAGTGGTAGAATAGATGCAAAGAAGAAATTGTTTTTTAAAAGAAATTTCAGTAATTTTAACACCTTCCTTTAATTTAATTTAATTTAATTTAATTTCGATTTAATTCTATTCCCATTTTCAATATTTCAAAGCGAATCTTTCCGATTAAAATCAGCCTAATCACAACTATAAAATCGGATTATCTTTACGTTAAAACATGCGAATTATTAAATGTATAGAGTTGGAAGGGTCTCACCACACGCATACACATAACAACACACAAAATCCATTGCAACCACAATCGAAAAGTTAAGAATAAAATGGCTCGTGTCTGTAACCTTAAATAACCTTCATTTATAGATCATTGTATTCGCCATGAAAGGCTTTATCAAACTGCGGATAGAAAATTAGGAGATCCCATTAAAAAAAACAAGTTCAATTTTAATACGTCCTCTGCGCCTCAAGCTATAAAAAAATTATCGACATTATACAACGTGCCCCTCGAAATCGAACAACTTTTGTCCGACACTTGTTTTTCTATTGTTTGAAACGAGCGAGTTATTCAGACGTCCCGTTTCAAATGTCCCACCCTGTATTTGCCCACATTGTATCTCGTGAATCACCGAAGTACTTCCACAGCGGCGTAGTTTTTCATTTTTCCCCTCTGTCCTCGTGCAACGTGCTACGGATAACGGGTAAATGAATCGCTTGTTCGTTATAGCATTTCGGTCTTCCTCCTTAATTGGAAGGGAGATACGCATTATTGCAGATCGGAGGACTTCTACGCCGCTTGACCCGGCCGTCTCACCGGACCAACCAGTTTCGTGCAGAATTTCAGCCCGCCGTAGGAGACTGAGAATTTAATATATGTTACCCCCGCCGTGAGTTTCAAGGATGCTAAACGTCTTCGCTAACAAACTGCAGACGCGGGAGAAAAAGAAAAGATACACACTCGAGTCTAGGAAACATCGAAGCGATACCAAACGAAACGCGAATCCTTTTTCGTCGCGTTGCATGCCCGGCTGCCTTGCAAGCGTATCGGAAATCTGGCAGGATGAAATGACGAGGTTGCGTCAAAATCGACGAACTTTTTCACGGACGTCGGATAAAACGATGTTATTTTTTTCGGCAACAGCCGAAGCTGAAATGTTGCGGAACGAGCGATAAAATAGGGAGGACGGAGTGTGAACATCTTTTAATCTTGAAAATTTATGTTAAACTTGATTTATCCGCTGCTACGTATAGTTGGACTTTTTTTTTAATGAAATGTTATGAATTATTTTCCGTGGACCTTGGCATGCTGATTCCAAATCTGATCGCAAAATGTTGGCTCTCGCCTCAGGATTTTGAACAGAAATCAGCGACTTATTAAGTCATTTAATTCAAGTCCAAGCATGAGCTTGCTTGAACGAAAAGAAAACTAATTATCTCAGCATTATTTCTGTATTAGAGCAATAATATTTTTTTTTTACATTCATAAAAGAAGAATGCATTTAATCTAATCGCTGTGATTGCCACTATCATGGTTGATGGAACACCGCAATTAACGTCATATTACATTGAATTAACCCTTCCCCTCGCCTGCTCGCACTGTGAGTTTCGCAAGAAATTATGTAAAATGGGTCGGTTCGTCTTTTGTAACATTGCATTTTGAGAAATAAAATTAAACATAAATAATATTCTAATATAATGATATAATATAATATTATATATAATAATAATAATAATAATATATAATATATAATATATAATATAATATAATATATAATAATAATATAATAATATAATATAATATAATATATAATAATAATATAATAATATAATATATAATATATAATAATATAATATAATATTATAATATAATAATAATAATATAATATAATATTATAATATAATAATAATAATATAATATAATATTATAATATAATAATAATAATTGACGCTCAGATTGTGCACAAAAATGAACAGTTTGGGATCCGTCTTTTACACATTCAATTTTCTTTGCATACTTCTTGCAATAAAAAGTTAATTGTGCTTGAAAATAAACCGAAGGCACCGTAATTGGCTACCTCCGGTAACTAACTCCACAGCCGTATGTCCAATAAAGCAAAGTTGTTGGAGAAATTCCCCGATGAATGTAACTTTATAATTTCAATAATGATAAAAGTTAAAGGATTTTCCTCCAAGAAATTATCAAAGACGAGTAAATTGTAACGAAGCTGTAGCAATAAGGAAAACGGCCGATCCACGATATCCTGTATTCCTCTCGAACAAACGTGTTCCAGTGGAGGAATTAAATTTTATAAAATCCCCGGCGATCGGCTGCGGAGTTGCCGGCATATCTAGCCTAACTAACTACAGATAACATAATGTCGAGGTAATCGGCCTCGCGATTGATAACGCGAATGAAGCCTCGAAGGCAAGCTTCCCTCGGGGAAACTTGCCTGCGCGCGGAATGTCGCGATTCCACGTTTGCTCCGATTAAAAGTCAGCTTTTTGCGAGCGTCTAACAGGAAACCGAACACGCTTAACGACCGAATGGCACTCGTTCGGAACGATATAGGGAATATAACGTGTGCAGTCCATCGTGGCATCTTAACCTTTTAGGCACGACTCGCCACTATAGTGGCTTTCGCGGATGTCATCTCTCTGGACGACGCGCCACTATAGTGGCTTGCTCTAGTAGCTCACTCGCTCATCGTTTGAACCAAATAATCGTCTTCATATGCATCGTTTCACACTTCTTTTGTCTTCGCATCGATTTACAACAGTCTACAGGGTGTCCCAAAAATGTCTCGCAATCCGGAAATGGCGGGTTCCTCGGATCATTTGAAGCAACTTCTTCCTTTACAAAAATGTTCTCCGAGGCGCCGTTAACGAGTTATTAACGAAGAAACAGTGACCAATAAGAATCGAGTACGGCTGACGCGAGGCGGCCCAGCCAACCAGCGCGCGAAGCCCAGTTCCGCTCATTGGCTCGATCGCCTCGCGCCAGCCGAGCTCGCCTCTCATTGGTCACTGTTTCTCGTTAATAACTCGTTAACGGTGCCTCGGAGAAAATTTTTGTAAAGGAAAAAGTTGCTTCAAATGGCCCGAGGAATCCGCCACTTTCGGATTGCGAGACATTTTTGGGACACCCTGTATATACAGTATCAGACTCTGTACAGTACACATCAGACTCTGCCGTCCAGAGAGATAGCCTCGCGCGGAATTCAGCCGTACCTAAAAGGTTAAGCAGCAACTGGAAGCAGCTTCGCCCGGATGAGGCATAGTCGATTTGCGGTCGCAATCGCAGCCTAGAAGTTTCTTCCTTCCTATTGTGTTGTTGGTGCGAAAGAATTCGAACGTATATACCGACAACCGAGCAGGAGACCGGGAATAGACAAATCGCGCGGCTTCCATTTAAAAGCTCGACCAACATTGTGACGTGAAAGTAACGATCTGATGTAGAGTCAATAACCTGCGATAGCTGACTGACCTACAATTTGAAACTCTGCAGACGTGTTTCCCCGTCTAATATGCGTGGATCTACATGGACGAACGGACGATTATTTGGGCAAATGGCGGCGCACACCACGCCGAACTATGCACTCGTTGCATTCAGGATTACCTAACCTCCCTTGGATCGTGGACCCACCTCGACGCCTCGATAATCTCGATGAAGCACAGTATTTATTTAGCATGAACGGGCCAAATGCCCTTCCAATTTATTTTATTAATAATAGTAATAATATAATGATAATAAAATGTAAATAATTATTAGAATGGTTAGATTAATGCGTAAAAATGTGTCAAGAACGGGAACAAAACCGAGAGATAGCAGACCTTTCGTGGAATATGATTATCAGATTGCGGATTTTTATGAGAAATAATAATTGTTTATTTCAATCGCAGCAAACTAAAGTTAAATAAAAGGCTGAACATAATGCAGCGACATTATTAAAGTTTTTTAACGCGCAGATGTGTGCAGATATGTGCTTTTATAGCACGTATGCTACTAAATAGCTCTTAAAAATCAGCTCTTATTACTTAGGAAATTAAAAGTTCTATAGTGTTCATTGTTTGAGACAGTCTGGATTAGTAGACAACAGTTTGAGCAGTAACGAAACTTGTGTATAATTAATTCAATAAATTCCTACAATTTAATGTACATTTCGGTTATAAATTCTTATCCAAATCCATATACATAAATGTCCTTATGTTATTTAGGCGATATTTTTACAAAAATGTCTTCTTATTCGATAAAAGTATTCTCAAAGATATTCATAAACATATAATATGACATCTTTTTATTTAAACGAAGTAAAAGAATGAGTTTTAACAGAATTTATTTTCTACATTAACAAAATAAAGCTGCCCAATAAAATGGAATTAATAGAAAAATAATTAAAATTAAAATCAAATAAATAAAATTAAAATTAAGTAATTAAAATTAAAAATATTTGTAATATATATGAAGAACAGATCTTGAATCTGAAAAAAAATAACAGAGGTGCAAATTTCGCAAATTCGAAGATGTCGCAACGTTTCGCGTTGAACGATTAAGAATTGTGATATAACGCGAACGAAATTGAATTGAAAATCGAAAGAAACGTTTCAGAAACGAAATTTAAAAAAAAAACGGATAACCGGTCGGTCGTCGTTATTCCGACACAGTTTACGCGGCATTGTCGCGTGTTAAGAATTCCGTACGAGAATCTCTGATCTCGCGAAAGTTGGAAACTATTTCTCGTCGCGTGCAATTTAACACGATTTTTTCCCATTCCTGTGCCGGCCAATTAAAGCGAGCAGCTACTTACATCACGTTGCTCTTTTTCCAATGATAGAGAAATTGCGGGGTACGCGTGGGCCCGAGACCCGCGGCCGAGCCCGAGTTCGATAAACGCGTGCGCCCCGATATCCTTGCCGTTTATCGCGCGCGAATATTATGAAAATATTATGCGATCGTTATGGGAATGTTACGAGAACCCGGAGACAGACATTATGTTCGTTTTTTGCTTGCGCATTTAATTCGAGCCGCGCACGATCTCCCGCGTGTGCGCGCTACGAACACACAGACGCACGCGCGCGCGCGCGCGTACGGGTGCACCGGACACCGCCCCGTCCACGTTGCATCTTAATTGCATTAATTACCGTCTTCCTTTTTCCGCGTATACCCCGGAATGGTTTTCTGCGTGAACGGCGCTACGACGCTACGGCCCGAAGAAACGTCCATAGGACGGCATCGATCTAGGAAATGTCGATTACAATGGGGAAGACCGCGTGCGAAACTGGGGCGACAGCGCTTTGAAACTTCCGTCAATGCAGAAATATTTAACCGGCTTTGCCGGAGAGCCATCGGCTATGCACTTTCCGGCTATAGATGACCGTAGCAATTCTAGAAACCACTGGAAACGTTACAAAATTAACGGAGGTGCGATATTCTCCTTTCGCCGGCGAAACTCTCTTCGGCAGCCGAAGAAGCCTCCTCCGTTCTCGAGCCGTAAACGTTCCACGAAAATTAACGCTCGGACAGTGGCGTCGAAGCGGCGAAATTTTAGAAATTTTCAATCTGAAAGAAATAGTATTCTTTTTTATTGCCTGGAAGAGCATGATGTGTGAAAATTCGATTTGAAGGATGTTCTTTTTCAGAAAAATATACGCATGGCCGATAACTGTAATTACTTCTCTCCTGAGAATCGATGAGTTTTCGGTGCGACATTTATATTATTTATTACTTTATTTATTACTTTATTTTCCGTAAAACAAGACCGAATGTTAAATGTTTTCCTGTGCGATATGCAAAGTTTCGTTGCGTATTTTCGACTTAAATTTTAGCGCAGGTTCACCTACTTCGTATTTCTCTATTGCGATATACAGTTATGTCTCCCTTACTGACGCTCAGTTTGTCCACAAAAATGGACATTTTGGGAAGAGGAGATACGATTATTCGAGTGTTGCGATTCATTTTTATTGTTACGAAGTGTCAACAGCTATAAAAAACGAGCTAGATGGCTCTAATAATCGTATTTTCTCTTCCCAAATTGTCGTTCAAATCGAACGTCAGATTTCTCAAAATTTACTGCGTCAAAATTTAGTGGACAATCTGAGCGTCAGTAAGGGAGACTAATGATACAATTTATTCGAAATGTGATAATCGACTATTAACGGTGATTATTATAATATAATATAATATAATATAATATAATATAATATAATATAATATAATATAATATAATATAATATAATATAATATAATATAATATAATATAATATAATATAATATAATATAATATAATATAATATAATATAATATAATATAATATAATATAATATAATATAATATAATATAATATAATATAATATAATATAATATAATATAATATAATATAATATAATAAAATATAACAATATAAACGGTGATTAATTTATTAAAGACGATGTAGTTTATCTACACGAAATTGGTTAAATCAGAATTGTTGCAGAATCGACCGTACGAAAAATTCAGATAAAACGATGATGTTTAGTGTGTCTACTAATCGGTTCGCGTTTACACGAATAAGCCGTGGCTGTTCTACGATAGAAAAAAAATAACGTCCGTTCTCGGTTCTACCATTATTGTAAAGCATCACTCATGTTACGAAAGCTTCGTGACAGCTGCGACCAGATAAGAGCTCCACAACTCATGAAATGTTTATTCACGTAGGAAGTCCCGGTTCGTTTAAACATCCGAAGTTAATTGTTCTATAATCAACGGTAATTACGCGATCGTACTTGCGATTTTTTTTCATTACAGTTCCAGAAATCTGCCTGATTTCGGAAGAAGTTCGCGAACAATAAATAAAGAACGTTAGAGACGATGCAATTAAATAACATGAAAAATTCATAAACGAAATACAATTATGGATCGCAATGGATTACATCGTTTCACAGGATGGTGAAAGTAATTGCTAATTCCATTTAACTTGATGCCTTATTGTATGTCTAATCAAACTCTGTCGGTAAGAAGGATAGCAGTGAAAGGTAAAATATATAGAACGCGTCGTGGGCAATCAGAGAAGATAAGTTCTGATACGAAGTTGCAGTTAACCCCGCTTGGATTACATTACACTTTGGTACTGTTATCTTTTCCATCACGTTACATTACATTTACATTGCATTTGTATCACATTTGCATTATATCTGCATTATATCTGCATTATATTTGCATTACGTTTGCATTACATTTACGTTACATTTACGTTTCATTTACGTTACATTTACGTTACATTTACGTTACATTACATTTAGATTACATTTGCATTACATTTAGATTACATTTGCATTACATTTAGGTTACATTTACATTACATTACATTACATTTACGTTACACTTACATTACATTTACATTACATTTACATTACATCACATTTACATTACATCACATTTACATTACATTACATTTACATTACATTACATTTACATTTACATTTACATTTACATTTACATTTACATTTACATTTACATTTACATTTACATTTACATTTACATTTACATTTACATTTACATTTACATTTACATTTACATTTACATTTACATTTACATTTACATTTACATTTATATTACATTTACATTGCATTTACATTTACATTTACATTTACATTTACATTTACATTTACATTTACATTTACATTTACATTTACATTTACATTTACATTTACATTTACATTTACATTTACATTTACATTTACATTTACATTTACATTTACATTTACATTTACATTTACATTTATATTACATTTACATTGCATTTACATTTACATTTACATTTACATTACATTACATTACATTACATTTACAATCCATTACATTTACATTCCATTACATTCACATTCTATTACATTTGCATTACATTACATTTACAGTATTATATTTGAGACATTTTCATTTCAAATATACTTGTACTTCAATTCAGTTCAATTCAATTTCAACAAGGAGAATAAACTAAAACTTACAACGCATTCTCTGAAATTAAACTTGTGCTTTATTTCAATTCTCTGTCTCCCATTATCAGCCATTAGGTTGACTGGGAGATAACATACTCCCAAACAAGGGTTGTGCTACAGAGATCATTGAACCTTTAAAGGGCAGTATACACCCAAAAAATACTCACTACATGTTGCAGCTGTATACTACAAGGCCATAGCTCGGCCCAGTGGCCCGAATGGCTTCTCCCGAAACGCCCAACACTGCCTCGACCTGGGGACCCTTGCTTTTGGTGGGGTTGCGTCTTGCTGGCCATCCCCGGCGAGATTAAACAGCTGCTCCCGCACGGAGTAAGCAACCTGGAAGACGCCGACAAAAGGGACTCGGATTAATCCATCTTCACCGATTCTTCGTATATCCTGTAGATGCCTTCCCTTTTTCCCCAGCTGAGAAAAAGTCCACAATGTCGGAGCGGCAGGAGCAGGCTCTGGGATGTTCAAGGTGTGGCACATGTTCGTCACGGTGCATCTAGAGAGCTGAGCAGGAACAATTTAAAACAGTGTTAGGGTTAAAAGAAATTACGAATGTGCTGATGCATTAATTTGAACTAATTCAAATCGTTAACGAAAGAAAAATACCAATGCTTGACTTCCATATTCTGCAATTGATGCAGACAATTTTTATCGTCGATTTTATTACAACTGAAAAGTGTTATTGTTGAATATTTATACGTATTATATTTAAATAGATCACTATATTCAAGATATAGCAATGAACTTCGAAATATTTATTTGATATGAATAAAAATTAATACGAGTAAATTCACGCGAAGTACGAGCATGCACCTATTATGGCACGCTGTTTTCGTGCCATGTCCCCGTGTTCCATATCCAATTCAATTAGGTTCATTCGAAGTGAGCGTTTCAAAATAGGGACACTGAATACAGAATTGAAGTACGCGATATGGAACAGTATGTTCCTGTTGAATATTTATGCTACTTTATGAACTTTGAGATATTTATATATTTTATATGATTAAAAATTAATACTAGTACCTATTAGAGTAGATGTATCTATTATGGCACGCTGTTTTCGTGCCATGTCCCCGTGTTCCATATCCAATTCAATTAGGTTCATTCGAAGTGAGCGTTTCAAAATAGGGACACTCTGAATACAGAATTGAAGTACGCGATATGGAACAGTATGTTCCTGTTGAATATTTATGCTACTTTATGAACTTTGAGATATTTATATATTTTATATGATTAAAAATTAATACTAGTACCTATTAGAGTAGATGTATCTATTATGGCACGCTGTTTTCGTGCCATGTCCCCGTGTTCCATATCCAATTCAATTAGGTTCATTTGCAGTGACCGTTTCAAAATAGGGACACTCTGAATACAGAATTGAAGTACGCGATATGGAACAGTATGTTCCTGTTGAATATTTATGCTACTTTATGAACTTTGAGATATTTATATATTTTATATGATTAAAAATTAATACTAGTACCTATTAAAGTAGATGTACCTATTATGGCACGTTGTTTTCGTGCCATGTCCCCGTGTTCCATATCCAATTCAATTAGGTTCATTTGCAGTGACCGTTTCAAAATAGAGACACTGAATACAGAATTGAAGTACCCGATATGGAACAGTATGTTCCTGTTGAATATTTATGCTACTGTTAAATAGATCGATGCTTCGAGATATCGCAGTGAACTTTGAGATATTTATTTTATATGATTAAAAATTAATACTAGTACCTATTATGGCACGCTGTTTTCGTGCCATGTCCCCGTGTTCCATATCCAATTCAATTAGGTTCATTTGCAGTGACCGTTTCAAAATAGGGACACTGAATACAGAATTGAAGTATGCGATATGGAACAGTATGTTCCTGTTGAATATTTATGCTACTGTTAAATAGATCGATGCTTCGAGATATCGCAGTGAACTTTGAGATATTTATTTTATATGATTAAAAATTAATACTAGTACCTATTAGAGTAGATGTACCTATTATGGCACGCCGTTTTCGTGTCATGTCCCCGTGTTCCATATCCAATTCAATTAGGTTCATTTGCAGTGACCGTTTCAAAATAGGGACACTGAATACAGAATTGAAGTACCCGATATGGAACAGTATGTTCCTGTTGAATATTTATGCTACTTTATGAACTTTGAGATATTTATATATTTTATATGATTAAAAATTAATACTAGTACCTATTAAAGTAGATGTACCTATTATGGCACGTTGTTTTCGTGCCATGTCCCCGTGTTCCATATCCAATTCAATTAGGTTCATTTGCAGTGACCGTTTCAAAATAGAGACACTGAATACAGAATTGAAGTACCCGATATGGAACAGTATGTTCCTGTTGAATATTTATGCTACTGTTAAATAGATCGATGCTTCGAGATATCGCAGTGAACTTTGAGATATTTATTTTATATGATTAAAAATTAATACTAGTACCTATTATGGCACGCTGTTTTCGTGCCATGTCCCCGTGTTCCATATCCAATTCAATTAGGTTCATTTGCAGTGACCGTTTCAAAATAGGGACACTGAATACAGAATTGAAGTATGCGATATGGAACAGTATGTTCCTGTTGAATATTTATGCTACTGTTAAATAGATCGATGCTTCGAGATATCGCAGTGAACTTTGAGATATTTATTTTATATGATTAAAAATTAATACTAGTACCTATTAGAGTAGATGTACCTATTATGGCACGCCGTTTTCGTGTCATGTCCCCGTGTTCCATATCCAATTCAATTAGGTTCATTTGCAGTGACCGTTTCAAAATAGGGACACTGAATACAGAATTGAAGTACCCGATATGGAACAGTATGTTCCTGTTGAATATTTATGCTACTTTATGAACTTTGAGATATTTATATATTTTATATGATTAAAAATTAATACTAGTACCTATTAAAGTAGATGTACCTATTATGGCACGTTGTTTTCGTGCCATGTCCCCGTGTTCCATATCCAATTCAATTAGGTTCATTCGAAGTGACCGTTTCAAAATAGGGACACTGAATACAGAATTGAAGTACGCGATATGGAACAGTATGTTCCTGTTGAATATTTATGCTACTGTTAAATAGATCGATGCTTCGAGATATCGCAGTGAACTTTAAGATATTTATTTTATATGATTAAAAATTAATACTAGTACCTATTATGGCACGCTGTTTTCGTGCCATGTCCCCGTGTTCCATATCCAATTCAATTAGGTTCATTTGCAGTGACCGTTTCAAAATAGAGACACTGAATACAGAATTGAAGTACGCGATATGGAACAGTATGTTCCTGTTGAATATTTATGCTACTGTTAAATAGATCGATGCTTCGAGATATCGCAGTGAACTTTGAGATATTTATTTTATATGATTAAAAATTAATACTAGTACCCCTATTAGAGTAGATGTACCTATTATGGCACGCTGTTTTCGTGCCACGTCCCCGTGTTCCATATCCAATTCAATTAGGTTCATTCGAAGTGAGCGTTTCAAAATAGGGACACTGAATACAGAATTGAAGTACGCGATATGGAACAGTATGTTCCTGCTTAGGAACACCGGTGAACGAAAAAAAAACAAAAATTATTTATTATTTGCTTGTCACTTAAATTCGAATAAAAACTAACATTTGATTCGCATAACTAATGTACGAAATATCCATTCTACAATGGACAACGAATGAAAGAGAAGCACGAAATTATTTATTGTTCGTCTTCCCCTAAAATTCGAATAAAAATTAACATTTTACTTGCAAATGAAAACTAATAAATAAATGACCCGTGAAATTATTTAAACGACTTTTCAATCGAATGGAAAAGTTAATAATATTCTTCGCAAATGAGATATTTAATCTAATTTGTAATTCGTTGTTTATTAATTTCAAATAAAATTTTGCCGAATTCTGGCTAAAATCGATGGCCCGATGTCTCGAGGCTGAAAAAAAATCAGTGGTTCGATTTCCAAATAAAACCAGCGTCGGGCTTTGACATTGTCATTGGTCGGGAATTGTAGACAACACTGATTGGAACGTAGCATCCTACAATCGTAATCAAAATAACCTTTAGCCGAAGCGATGCTGTCTATGACGCATGACATTTGAGTCGACGGGGAATTCGCCTCGTGAAAATCGCTCAGGTCCGCTCGCCTATCGTCACCGTGAAAGTACTTGCGGATTGGAGCAATTAAACCCCCACCCCCTCACCGTTTAATCTGTTCTAGTCGATTCGAGTGTTCGAACTGATTGTGCAGCTCGAAATGGACTGCACAGGAAAGTATTGTTGAAATAACGTGACAGTTGAATATTTTCGAGAATTCTAGGTACCGGGCTTCGCGCGCACGTTGGCTGAATCGCCTCGCGTCAGCTGATCTCGCCTCTCATTGGTCACTTCGTTTCGTCAATAACTCGTAAACGAAGCCGCGAATTGCATTTTCGCAGAGGAAGAAGTTTTTTCAAACGACCTCAGGAACCCCACATTTCCTGGAAATACCACAATTTTGGGACACCAATTTCGCTGTAACCAAATTGTTGCCAGATAAAAAAGTTACAAGAAATCTGAGTTTCTTATTTCGTTCGTCGATGCAGGCGAATTTTTAGGAAAACGTTCTTAGACATTTTCTAGTGAATTAGTTGATCTGGTATCTCAAAAATTCAAGTCATTTGCTCCAGTTCTGAAATAGTTATTGCCGTTTTAAATGGTGTTCGAGTACTTTTGTGAGTCATTGTACATCGGTGTCTAGATATTTTGTCAGATCTGCGTTAGATTTTTACTGTTCTATTTTCCTTTATTTTTTCAGTGCGCCAAGGGTGGATATCGTTACGGAACTCGAATCATCCCTTAGAGTTGTGCTGCGCATATTTAGTTACATTTAGACCAGTAGAGAGGGCGGTTAATATTGCACTGTTAAATCTGATTTCCTCGTTTGTCTAAGACTTGGACTAGGTATTCTCGAATCGATTTACATCGCAACTGCAGCAATGCAGGGTGAATTATGCATTCATTAAGGGATAAATTGAATTAGATCGTTGCCGTTTCTCTCTGTAGTTGTGTACACGTGTTTATTGGCATGTTCGTGATCATTCGACTAGATATTTAGGTGCACATGTCGAGCAATATTTATCATAAAATGATGTCGACTATTACAAAAAATTGTTACTTGTTATTTAGCATTGTAAATGTCTCTCTAATTGACGCCCAGATTGTCCACATCTCCTCTTCCCAAATTGTCCATTTCTGTGCATAATCTGAGCGTCAGTTAGAGAGACATTACTCTGGAAAATAAATTATTTGAAAATAGAGTAATGTCTCCGTAATTGACGCTCGCATTGTCCACAAAGATGGACAATTTGGGAAGAGTATTATTTTACTTTACTTTTGTTAAGAGTGGAATTTGCAGCTCGTTTTTAGAGTTATTGACAGAAAACGAGTCGCAAGGCTCGAATAATCGCGTCTCTTCTTCCCAAATTGTCCATTTCTGTGCATAATCTGAGCGTCAGTTAGAGAGACATTACTCTGGAAAATAAATTATTTGAAAATAGAGTAATGTCTCCGTAATTGACGCTCGCATTGTCCACAAAGATGGACAATTTGGGAAGAGTATTATTTTACTTTACCTTTGTTAAGAGTGGAATTTGCAGCTCGTTTTTAGAGTTATTGACAGAAAACGAGTCGCAAGG
Source organism: Megalopta genalis (assembly GCF_051020955.1). Taxonomy (NCBI): domain Eukaryota; kingdom Metazoa; phylum Arthropoda; class Insecta; order Hymenoptera; family Halictidae; genus Megalopta; species Megalopta genalis. The sequence continues at coordinate 3,167,924 of NC_135018.1, forward strand.
CTCGAATAATCGCGTCTCTTCTTCCCAAACTGTCTGTTCTAATGCACAATTTCGGCGACAATTAGGGAGACATTACTGTAATCTCGAATACATCGACGAGCAAATAACATTATTTCAAATGATAAACCAAATAACAAATAAAATGAAAATATTATTTGAATAACTGTTCGAATAATAGAGATCTGCAGAACGCATTTTTTAAATTTTCCTTTCAGGCTCAGACAAAAGAGTTAAAAAATCACAGCCTTTTATTTTCTCTCGTCACTCTAAGTAATTTGCAAAATATCAAAAAAGCATACAGTAGACCGATCCCTCTGTCACGTTCAACAAATTCAAGTAGTTTAGCCAGTTCCAAAAAACATATCGCATCTTAAAAAGCGTCCGAATATTAATCAGACTCTCTGTATTCACGCGTTCTACAAAATTCGTTAACACGAAATTCGTACACCGAAGCCGGATCAGTTCGACAATCCAATCAATCGCAGTTCCTGGTAACGCTTTCGCAAGCCGCCGTACTCGGTAAATACGTCCGATAAACGGGCGCAATCGAAATGAACTTTGCAAAAAAGTTCGCGTTTCTTTTTCTCATGAAATTACACGATACAGTCCACCGAATATAAAAAAATACGCGGCGGCGATTGCTCGTCCGACCTGTTATCAAACCGGCCGGCATTCTTCGCTCGCTCGCTCTCGACCGCGGCTCTCCGTAATCGTAACGCTGCGCTCGCATCCTCCCTTATTATGCATCCTCCCCCTTGCATCCCTATTACATAGATCACATAATGTAGAACAGGGGTGTCAAACTCGCGGTCCGCGGGCCGAGATGAACATTTTTCCGGCCCAGTCAATATATCCGGCGCAAAGTCAAAATAAAATAGAAATGTGAATTAGAAATTTTGAAAGTAGTCTCGGCCAATAAAATTTCTCCCGCAATAGGAAAGATATTGGGTTGGCAACTAAGTAATTGCCGATTCGTTCAATGAAATAAAACATTTTTTTTACTTGGAACGAAGTTTAATCTGTAATGTATTTTCCATTTTGTTCGATGACCTTTTGCCATCTCTCTGACAACTTGAAAATTCCACGCTCGTAGAAAGTCTGATCCTTTTCGGCCGAAAACTGAGTTAAGTGAGATTTTACAGCGTCATCATCGTTAAAAGTTTTACCACGAAGGGAGTTGTCCAGGGATCGAAATAAGTGGTAATCCGATGGCGCGAGATCAGGGCTATATGGTGGGTGTAACATCGATTCCCAACCAATATCCATGAATTTTTGCCGAGTGGACAAAGACGTGCGCGGCCTAGCATTGTCCTGCTGGAAAATGACACTTTTACGATTGACCAATTCTGATCGCTTTTCCTCGACCGCTGCATTCAATTTGTCCAGTTGCTAACATTCACGGATAATAAAAAATAACATAATAATAATTATTATTATTATTATTATATATAATAATATAATAATAATAATATAATAATATAATAATAATATATATAATAATAATTATTATTATTATATATATAATAATATAATAATATAATATAATAATATAATAATATTATTATTAATAATATTATATTATTATTATATATTATATTACATTATTATTATATATTAACACTTTATCGACCGCTAGCCTATTTATCGGCTTTTCGATTGCCAATGTTTATCGATCGCTAGCCTATTAATCGGCTTTTCGATTGCCAATGCTTATCGACCGATAGCCTATTAATCGACTTTTAGCTATCGACGGTTTTCGCTTCTTTACTGTTTTGTTAGTAGCTGACCTCCTGTATGCTGACCTCCCCATATCCTTATGAATTATAATTATAATAATTATTATTATTTATTATTATTTTTAAAGGAATAAGCACAACACAATGAATAGCGAAAATTTAGCCGGTACTGGGAGCAAATGCGCGCGCGACTAAGCCAGTCCTTACTGAGTGGCAGCCTCAACCACGACCGGACGATAAAGTGTTAATAATATATATAATAATATCATATAATAATAATAATATAACATTTACGGATATCATAAAAATGGGAGTGAGAGACATCTATAACTGAGATCGGCAATTACTTAGTTGCCAACCCAATAGTATCAGAGAAGAGATGTCAAGTATCAGGACGTAAACAATAATTTAACTTTACATACGTTTATTAAAATGTACTAGTCAAGATAAAAATATTTGTGTCTATGAACATTGATTCTTTTTTTTTGCGGCCCACCTAAAGTTAAGCATCGTTCATTTGTCCCAAGTTAGCTTTCGAGTTTGACACCCCTGACGTAGATGATCGCGCGAGGATCGGAGGATCCGCGTGCAGAAACACGAAACAGCCGTAGAGAGGAGCAGCAACCGATGACGTTCGCGGTCGGTGGGGATGGAAGGCACGGATCGCGACGGTAGGGGAAGGTGTCTACGGCAAAGAGGGAAGGTGACAGGCGGCCCGAGTGAAGGGGATGGGGTAGGGCGCCGGGGGGAAGGGGGAGGCAGAGTGCGTGCGCGCTCGAGTTGAACGCCGCTGTCAGTGTCAATTGGTTCGCCGCGGCGACTTGTGCTGTTGTCGACGCGTAAACCAAACGTTGCATCCGCAGAAGCATTTGTTTTTTTTTTTCGTTCCGTCGGTTGATCGCGCGCTCCGTCGCAGTCGGAAACGGCAAAAGTTTACATTACGCCGTTCTACCGGTCTACCACCGATCCCTTTGTTGTGTGTTCGCGGACGAAGCCCTCCCGAAGGACAAGCCAGCGAGAGGCAGGCGGCTCGGCAACGGTGACTCGTGGAAATCGGAATTGGAATCGGCATCGATCAGACAAGAGAGCAAGCACCCTCGATTTCGCTCGTTCCCAGCCCAATCTATTTCGTTCCGTTCACGTCTGCCCGTCACGGACGACGGGCAGCGAGACGTACCCGCGTCGTCGATCGGCTCCGAAGTTTCCCACCTTCCCCCCCCCTTTTATTGTTGTTGTTGTTGTTTGGTGGTCCCGCCGGAGAAACGCTCCGCGCCTATAGCCCCGAGAACAACCGTATTTGGTGAGGAACCGACGCGCAGTGTGGCATTCGACTCTGTTCGAGCGTGAGACTAAACGCGAGAAAACCGCGCTCGCGCGACCACGACGACAGCTCGCACGTATTCTCGGCGAATATATATACATATATATATATATATACATATATATATATATCTATTCTCTGCTCGGTACGCCGCCGGTCGGAACACGTCACGTGTGGGTGCCGGACAACTGGCGTACGCGGCAGCGATCGATCGCGCATAAACACAACCGACGCGCACAGTGGACCAAGGAGAGAACGTTCTACAGAATCGGATATATATAGAGAGATATACGTACGTGTGAACCAACCGTGTTCCAGCAAGACGAGGCATCATCCTTCCATCGGCGGAAACGTGTTTTCTCATCGCGTCCCGACGACCCCCAAGGCGAGAGGCTCTTAACTGATGTAAGTAACCCGAAAGCAACCGACACCCCCGGCGTTGTTTGTTACCTCCTCCCCTTTCCCCACCGGTCTCTCCATATGGCAACTCGCGGAATCCGTTCACCCTCCATGTTGGGACAGCATCGATCCTCGAGCCCTGGCGATCCGATTCAAAACGCGGGATTCCCGTTGCCGCGCGGAACATGCGGGCTCGCCTTTTCCCCGCGCCGGCGAATACTTCGCCGCGACGATTGCTGCGCACTTCCACCGCACCGGCGACGATTCTAGAAGACCGAGTCTCGCGCGCGTGGGAACGTTCGAGCCAGCCGGGGTTCCGGGTCGAAAACTTTTGCCGCGAAATGTCCCACGGATTCTTTTTATTCTTCGACGTAGGTTTATCACCGTGGCCCTGTTGGACGCGACCAGCGAGGCGCGTCGTCGCTACGTTACCGACAGCGTTACCAAAACAGCCGTACGTGACCGTAAACGCGGATATACGAACGGCCGCGCGCGCTCTTTCTAGAACGCGCATCGTCCGCGCAGGCGCGCGACCTTTCCTAAGTCCTTTTCTTCCTTTCGCCGCGACCGTACATAGCTCTTTTTTTTCCCGGCGCTTTTTTCCCCTGTTTATCCCCCCCACCTGCTCGCCGTTCCAGGGGAAACGAGCGGCGGTGTGTGTGTGTGTGTGTGTGTGCTCTCGGCACACTCTCGGCACTCGGTGAAATTCGACGACGGAGAATTCTTGAATACAGTAATGTCTCCCTTACTGACGCTCGGATTGTCCACTAAAGTGGATAATTTGGGAAATAGAGATACGATCGTTCGAGCCTTGCGGCTCGTTTTTATAATTGTGGACAATTTATGACTATAAAAATAAACCGTGAGACTCGAATAATCGTATCTCCTCTTCCCAAATTGTCCATTTTTGTGCGCAATCTATCCGCGATACGTTCCAGCCGCCATATTTAATGCATATTTATACAGTGTGCTCGGAAAATCGTGGTACAACCGGCAATAGGGCGGTTCCACGTGCAAAACTAAATCGAGAAAAAGGAATAACATTTTCTTATTTAAGGCTCCGTTTTCGAGAAAAATTAGCTTGAAAGAGCAATACAGTAATGTCTCCCTTACTGACGCTCGGATTGTCCACTAAAGTGGATAATTTGGGAAATAGAGATACGATCGTTCGAGCCTTGCGGCTCGTTTTTATAATTGTGGACAATTTGTAACTATAAAAATAAACCGCGAGGCTCGAATAATCGTATCTCCTCTTCCCAAATTGTCTATTTTCGTGCGCAATCTATCCGCGATACGTTTCAGCCGCCATATGTAATGCATATTTATACAGTGTGTTCGGAAAATCGTGGTACAACCGGCAATAGGGTGATTCCACGTGCAAAACTAAGTCGAGAAAAGGGAGTAACATTTTCTTGTTTAAGGCTCCGTTTTCGAGAAAAATTAGCTTGAAAGAGCAATACAGTAATGTCTCCCTTACTGACGCTCAGATTGTCCACTAAAATGGATAATTTGGGAAAAGGAGATACGATCGTTCGAGCCTTGCGGCTCGTTTTTATATTTGTTGAACATTGATAACTATAAAAACGAGTCGCAAGACTTGAATAATCATATCTCCTCTTCCCAAATTGTCTACAGTAATGTCTCCCTTACCGACACTTGGATTGTCCACTAAAATGGATAATCTGGGAAAAGCAGATACGATTATTCGAGCCTTGCGGCTCGTTTTTATAATTGTGGACAATTTATAACTATAAAAATAAACCACAAGGCTCGAACAATCGTATCCCCTCTTCCCAAATTGCCCATTTTTGTGCGCAATCTGGACGTCAATTAGAGAGACATTATTGTATTACGGCGAGGCGGCGGGGACACGCGACGCGTAAATTTTGACGGTGTAAATTTTGAGAAATCTGACGTTCGATTTGAACCATTCGAGGAATGATCTTCGGTTGGGCCATCGCCGAGGACCACATATTTTTTCTGTGTTTGTTTTCTTGGCCTGTCGATGGTAGTTGTTCGAATGCTTTTTTTTTTAATTTAGTATAGGATATAAGTATTATAAGTTGAACGTTCGTACGCGAGGAATCACGAAATCAAACTTTTCCATAGTCCACGTAAACAGCTTTCGCCGGATGCACACATATATGCATCTGTAGCACTTGAACGGCCGATGCGGAACAAACAAAGTAATTCGCCGCTTTCGTCCGTCGACGAGTCATTGGATCGCGGTATTATACGAAATAATGTTTACTCAACCGCGCTGGACGTACCGAAGGAAACGACCACCAGCGCGTGCTAGGGGCACCGGATTAAGTTCGTAGGGGAATTGTCGAGCGCGACGACAAATCGGGAACGTAACTGCGTCGATTGCCAGCGTATAAATCCGAGAGATGTGACATTTGTTTCGAATACGGAACAAACACGGTTATATTTTTCCGCTAGTACGTTGGGACTGATGGGATCGCAGTATTTTAGGCGAATCAATTTGCTTTCTGTCCGGAGGAATTCGTCAGATTTTACTCGACGACTTGATTATTCGAACGCGGTATTTTAAATAGGGCTCGTTAATACAGGAAGATCGCGGTACAATAGACAAGAGGGTGATTCTACGTGAAAAATTACGTCGAAGAAGAGGAATAACATTTTTTAATTTGAGGCTCCGTTTTCGAGAAAACCGAGTTGGAAGATGCGTCGAATTCGCGTGGCTTGTGACACGATGAGACAGTAGAATTGGTGTTTCATGACCAGACGCGCCGCTTGATTCCTATTGTATAGTACAGTAATATCTCCCTAATTGACGCTCGGATTGTGCAGAAAAATGGACAATTTGGGAAGAGGAGATACGATTATTCGAGCCTTGCGCTTTATTTTTATAGTCATAAATTGTCCACAATTATAAAAACGAGCCGCAAGGCTCGAACGATCGTATCTCCTTTTCCCAAATTATCCATTTCAGTGGACAATCCGAGCGTCAGTAAGGGAGACATTACTGTATTGCTCTTTCAAGCTAATTTTTCTCGAAAACGGAGCCTTAAATAAGAAAATGTTATTCCTTTTTCTCGACTTAGTTTTGCACGTGGAATCGCCCTATTGCCGGTTGTACCATGATTTTCCTAACACACTGTATGAATATGCATTAAATATGGCGGCTGAAACGTATCGCGGACAGTTGACGATTGAAATTCAATTCGAAAAGAAAACGCATGTGATATTTTATTTGCGGGGTCGATTATTTCTTGACTTATGTATTTCTTGCAAAATACGTAATAATTATTAATAATTATTAATAATAATTCTAGTTAAACGAGGAATCTGAGAAATCAAAGTCACTGCGCGAATTCGAGCTTTTTCGAGGCAATTTAAGATCAAAATATAAAATATAAAATATAAAATATAAAATATAAAATATAAAATATAAAATATAAAATATAAAATATAAAATATAAAATATAAAATATAAAATATAAAATATAAAATATAAAATATAAAATATAAAATATAAAATATAAAATATAAAATATAAAATATAAAATATAAAATATAAAATATAAAATATAAAATATAAAATATAAAATATAAAATATAAAATATAAAATATAAAATATAAAATATAAAATATAAAATATAAAATATAAAATAAATATAACGTGAAGGAAAGTACATACTCACATCATTAATTGTACTTCGAAATCCTATTATCGCGTTAAACAATCGAATCTTCATTTATCAGCTCAGAATTTGAATTCGTTTGAAATCCAAATTGCAAACTCTATTTTTATATTCGCGTTTCTCGTCCGATTAAATCGAAATCCGTGAGATCGTAGATTGCAACTTGAATTCCGAATTCCATTTATTGTTTAACCGCCTCGCGTATCGTTCCGGTCGAGAGACAATTAAATCAGTCTTATGTAATTTGAACAATTTTACCGACAATGTTGCCCGATCGCAATTCTTGCACACCGTTCGCCACTTATATTCTATTTAATCGTACTAAATTATTAATAGGAAAATCACTTTTTCTTCGCAATATTATCTTCCGGGAAATCTCGAAACGATCGAAGTTAATGGACACACGCCGATTGTTAATCCATCCGTTAAAGGTAATTACACAGACGGATTCTTACAAAACACGCTGATTGGACGCGTCGTCGCGACAGCCGCATCCAATTATTATCCCGTTGTGTTTTATCACATCCTGTACCTCGAGATGTTTATTCCTATCGTCTCCGCGCCTTGTTTTTGCCTGTCGTTTTGCAACTCGTTGTTCATAACGTGTACGTTGGACCATTTGTTTATATCGATTTTATATATTCGTTAATTGTTCAAAGACGAGAACTAAGTTTTGGAGTTTCTACCATCGCGATTATGTGATTCGCAATTTGAAACCGACTTTGATAAATTAGGGACATTTTGCAAGATAACATTCGATTTCAATGTTCGCTTTTTAATGTTTTTTCATAGTCGCTGTTGCGTTTAACAGCGAATGGTTTAATATCGCATTCAATATAAAACATTTGTATATATAATAAATATAATAAATAAATATAATAAATAAAAATAATGTACAAATATAATAAATAATAAATATGATATATTTATATAATAGCGCGCATTTATTATAAAACAGTTTAATATCTCAAATAAATAGAATAAAATAGTTAGAATAAATATAATAAATAAATATAATAAATAAAAATAATGTACAAATATAATAAATAATAAATATAATATATTCATATAATATCGCAAATTTAATATAAAGCAGTTTAATATCTCAAATAAATAGAATAAAATAGTTAGAATAAATATAATAAATAAATATAATAAATAAAAATAATGTACAAATATAATAAATAATAAATATAATATATTCATATAATATCGCAAATTTAATATAAAGCAGTTTAATATCTCAAATAAATAGAATAAAATAGTTAGAATAAATATAATAAATAAATATATTAAATAAAAATAATGTACAAATATAATAAATAATAAATATAATATATTCATATAATATCGCAAATTTAATATAAAACAGTTTAATATATCTCAAATAAATGCTTAGAATTTCCATAAACGCGTGGCATTCCGAGTCGTAGATAATTAAATTTCATCGATCAAGAAATTATATTCGTTAGAATGTGTACGCACGTATCGATTGCATAGAATTTTTCCTTTCCAGTGTTCCGTGAACAAGCTCTTTATTCGTAACGCGTGAAAGTGTTCGTGCGTCCTTGTACCAATAAATATCACTTTCAGCTGGAACAAAAGAATAGAGTGCAATAAAACGTTCCAGTCCCACTGCCCCGCTTCCTACATACGTATATTGCATTTGATGCAGTTTGTCTCTCAATGGGTTTTATTAGCACTCGCGATTATTAACTTTGACCAAGAGTTATTCGACGATGTCTAAAACGCCGCGAGAACTTTATCCGTTTGTTCTTTTCCGTGTACAAGGTTTAATGAAGAGAATTAGATTAATATCGTTTCCGTTCTTTCATTTTTCTTTTTTTTGCTAATGAAACAAATAACGAGAAAAATAGCGAGAGTGGACGATTTTATTGCCCCTTTTTATATATTGACGAATGATAAATTTAATACAATAATGCAATGTTAAATACAATGTTAAATACAATATTAAATACAATGTTAAATACAATGTTAAATCGTTTTTTGGAGCTACGATAGCTCTACTTCTATTTTACATAATTCGTTGTATATTTTTAACAGCTTGTTCAACATAAATAAATTTGATAATCTGAAAATTATTGTGCAACGCGATACGACGGCCCCACAAAATCACCGCTCGAGTAAAAAGGGCTGCTCAATTCTATTGTTTGCACCAAATTCGATTCGTACGAATCTCGCTCGAATCGATTTAACATAAAATGACACGATAAGCATATAGTAATATATATAATATAGTATAATATAGTATAATATAATATATATATTATATAATATAGTATAATATAATAGTATAATATACATAATATAGTATAATATATATAATATAGTATAATATAATAGTATAATATAAATTGTTCATTTTTATGTGACAATCCGGGCGTCAATTAGGAAGAAATTATTAGGTTGTACGGCTTAATACATTACTCTCTGTTCGATCGCACGATTCTCCATGAGAAACGCTTCTCCCGCTGTTTGTAAACTCGCGGAACACCATGGCACACGTCGGTTCGCCACGACACAGCTCGGCCGTGACACGACGTGTCGTATATGAAAATCTGTTTATTCAACTCTCGCGACTAAACTTTTGCGTTCAGTTCACTCCGAAATTCCAGACGAGTCGATCCGACATTATCGGACAATTTAAGCTGAAATTATGCTACTGCATGAATGATAAAACCATGCGTTGTTCTACAAATCCAGCTCCAAATTCAGATGTTGATAAATGCGAAGAAAATAGAACCTCTGTCTTTGTATTATAAAACGATGTTATCGAGCTTCTCTTGCAATTCCTGCAACTTTTGGCATTCCTTTCCGCTATTACGAGTCTTCCAGGGTTTCTTCGAATCGCGTTTTATCTTCGGTTATATTTTATTTTGCTATTTTATTGTCATTTATAGTCGACTATACATGTACTATCGCGACTAAATTTTGCGTTCAGTTCACTCCAAAATTCCAGACGAGTCGATCCGACATTATCGGATAATTTAAGCTCAAATTATGCTACTGCATGAATGATAAAACCATGCGTTGTTCTACAAATCCAGCTCCAAATTCAGATGTTGATAAATGCGAAGAAAATAGAACCTCTGTCTTTGTATTATAAAACGACGTTATCGAGCTTCTCTTGCAATTCCTGCAACTTTTAACATTCCTTTCCGCTATTACGAGTCTTCCAGGGTTTCTTCGAATCGCGTTTTATCTTCGGTTATATTTTATTTTGCTATTTTATTGTCATTTATAGTCGACTATACATGTACTATCGCGACTAAATTTTTGCGTTCAGTTCACTCCAAAATTTCAGACGAGTCGATCCGACATTATCGGATAATTTAAGCTCAAATTATGCTACTGCATGAATGATAAAACCATGCGTTGTTCTACAAATCCAGCTCCAAATTCAGATGTTGATAAATGCGAAGAAAATAGGACCTCTGTCTTTGTATTATAAAACGATGTTATCGAGCTTCTCTTGCAATTCCTGCAACTTTTAACATTCCTTTCCGCTATTACGAGTCTTCCAGCGTTTCTTCGAATTGCATTTTATCTTCGGTTATATTTTATTTTGCTATTTTATTGTCATTTATAGTCGACTATACATGTACTATCGTCTTGCTCGCTCGGTGGACGAGCAGGTAAGCGGTTTCCAGGTAACCCGCGACGCCTCTACTTCCAGCTGCTTCGATTTTAAGCGTGCGCGTAATTTTTGAATTGTCGTTTGCGTACCACGAGCCACTTTCGCGCTTTTCAGATTTTGCGTCGAGAAAAGCCAGGGCATTTGGCCGAAACAGACGACTTACGGCCCACCCGCAATTTGTCGAAACGTGCTCAGTCTTTCGGACGCGTGTATACGTCGCGCGTCACATCGCTGTCAGTAATCCAATTTGCATTTTGTTGTTACCTATTCTAAATTAATAGTATATATATATATATATATATATATATATATATATATATATATAGTAATATATATAATAGTATAATATAGTATAATATAATATATATTATATAATATAGTATAATAATAAATATATATATAGTAATATATATAATAGTATAATATAGTATAATATAATATATATTATATAATATAGTATAATAATAAATATATATATATATATGTTTTCATTCATAACGTTTTATTTTATGTTTTACGGCTTTTTTCGACACGTAATCGAAGGAGCGTTATTACGCTCTTCGGCATTTTTCGACACATAATCGAAGGAGCGCTATTGCGCTCTTCGGCCTTTTTCGACACATAATCGAAGGAGCGCTATTGCGCTCTTCGGTGCTTTTCGATCCTGTTTTTTTTTTCAGAACCATCTGGTACGCAAACGGTTAAGCGTGCGCGTAATTTTTGAATCGTCGAGTTAATGAGAAATGTGTGATAGTCGGACATTTTTAGGGGTCGCGGGGAAACTTTGCGCCGCGCGCAGTTTTCTGAGAATTGCCGGGTGATCCGAGGCTGTAATTATATAGCTACGTTTCACTTGTATAGGTGGTAGGAGAGAGACGTACTTATATATAAGACGTACGAGCAGTTTTTCTATTGAAATTGGAAGGGCCTACATCCGAAGCACACCTTGCAAGATGTATTGATTGTGACCCGGCTCAGGTAGCAGCGAGTTGCAACGACCAGAACCTATGCAACGGTCGCAACGCGGCCGAACGGGCATAAATCCGGGGTTCGTCGACATCTGCGCGTCCCGTGAAAGGCCTTTTTTTTAACTGGAAAATTCGCTTTTCAATCGATTCAGCCGCCGCAAGAATTCTTCCGTTGAGACATCGCGCGCATTCGGGCGGACAATGGCAACGCACACGCGCGAAGACCATTGAAAAGCAGCGTTGGGCGTTATTCGTATCGTTTCGAATAAATATTTGTTTGAAGTAATTATTCGTGTGAATACTTTTTAGTCGAATATTTTATTCGAATAAGAATTATTTATTATTCTATTTATTATTATATATTTTCTTCTGTTATTCTATTTATTATTATATATTATTCTATTATTCTGTTATTCTATATATTATTATATATTATTCTATTATTCTGTTATTCTATTCATTATTATATATTATTCTATTGTTCTATTTATTATTATATATTATTCTATTATTCTATTATTCTATTCATTATTATCTATTATTCTATTTATTATTATATGTATATTATTCTATTATTCTATTCATTATTATATATTATTCTATTATTCTATTTATTATTCTAACAGTTATTTATGATTCTGTTTATTCGAATAATATATATAATAAATTGTTCGAATAAATGATTCGAATAGAGTTCGTACAATTATTCAAATAATAACGCGACTAATTGTTCGATCTAGCAAATAGCAACAAACTTTCTCATGCAACATTTGAAAGATAGTTAATTGCAAAAGGGATATGGAAGAAATAAATCGATGAATTATGGACAAATGTTCTTTATATTCTATAGTTTTTATTCAAATCGATTATTTTCCGTATGAATTCCTGTACAAATTCAATTCCTATTCGAATGAACTTTTATCCGAACGAATTCTTATACGAATAAATTCTTGTCCGAATGAATTCTTATTCGGATAAATTTGTATTCAGATCAATTTTTATTCGATTCGATATTTATTCGATAGCGTCGAATAAAATTGTACTCGTTAGTCTTTATCTCTCAGAATCTTCCAGGTGTGTCATAAAAAATAAATATTAATCGAAAAGAAGACGTTACGTGTTTTAGCCAGAAAAAATCGTTTTCCAGATCACTCGAGCATCATTATTATGATTTTCCAGACGATTCCATTTCGATTATCTGTGACAAAAAGGGTTTCCAATATTTCAATATAACAAATTGAAAAGAAATGTTTTCTCTTTTCAGATAAAATGGAGGTCCACTCGATTTTTTTACGATATTAATATATATATATTTCTGAATTCATAATATTCTAGCTGGTGTCGAGAGAAATTCAAGGACCCACTATTAAGACACCCTTGAATCTTGAAATAACGCTAGAATAATTTCGGCCACGGAAAGTGGATTCCCAGACCACCGGCCTGTGGATTGTAGTAGTTGTTATAAAGGTACTAATAACACCAAGGGCCTTCGTTATATATAATTAGATGTAGATCCTTTTGATTTGGCCGCGATGGCCTTTTGATCTTTCTTTCGACTTTGCCCAACTCTTTGCACACTCGTCGTCGAGTGTCCTGTAGAGCTTCTCTTTCTTACTTCTTCTTTGCACAGTTTGTCCTTTTTCTTTTGATCATCCATTTGTTCTTTTCTTTTATCAATACTTGTTTCGAACCTTGTCATTTTCACGTCTAACATTTGCTGTATTCATCAGTGCTTTACCTTCGTGGACGAATGAAGTGATAAACGATTAACTTTGTTCGAACAAGTTTGACAACGAGCTAATCGATTTGAACGTACATATGCAATCGAGTAATCGAGTAATAAACATGTTAAACGTGCTAGAGTACTCTACAAAATTAGTCAATAGGTTATATTTATATAGGCTATATTTATTTATTATATTAATAGTGCCGCATGAGTCACGTATGGGTGACACTAATTTTTAATTAGGCTTTTCAAATCTATTTTTATCGTAACATATTGAACAAATTGAGTGCTACTACGATTTGTAGAATGCAAAATAGCTGAACTAATATTTCCTGTGGAAATATAACAAATAAATAAATAAATAAATAAATAAATAAATATATATTATTATTATATATATTATATTATATATATATATATATATATATATATATATATATATATGTATATTATTATTATATATATTATATTATATATATATATATGTATATTATTATTATATATATTATGTTATATATATATTATTATTATATATAAAATTTTCGCTTTCTAGTTTCGGTTTCATTAATTAAGTTCGAGCCGATATCCGGCGCTTGGCGTGTTAAACGATTTCCGAAATGCGAAAAATATCGTTGCAAAATTCTGTCGATTTAACCTTAATTCTCCCTGATAAGAATTAATTGCCTTACGCTTTAATTTAATCCTTCGTTATAGCTTACGACTTTCCTGAAACATTTGGTTCGAGCAGTTCGACAGTTCTCGCAGTCTAAACATTTGTACAAATCGTTTGTTCGTTCCGCTTCATTCACCGGTGGACGATCCGCAAATGTAAATTTCATCATCTCTGTATTTTTGTAGGTCATACGAATTCTTTCACCGTTCGAGCACTATGCGTGCGAGCGCACTGCAATACGCTGCAGATTGCAGAGTAGTGCAAAGAAACGGATCCGTATTTGCCATACACACATATATTTCACATCCGACACACAGTATTTTAAATTCCCTTTCGCGAACGGTTTTTCGAAAATACATTGTCCTAGAACTCGTCTCCCACGCGGCTTCGCGAATCGGTTACGCAATCGAACGTAAGTGAACGAAAAAACACCGAAGTTACGTGAATTGCCCAGACGTTCGGATGAAAGATAGCCGCGCGTCATGTGTTTTCACTTTCGATGCATTTTTTCCATCCTTCAATCGAGCCTTATCGAACATGTTTCCATGATTTTTGTTCCGAGAAATAATAAATAAATCCTATATAAATCATATAAGATTATATAATTATATAGAATTTTATTTTATAAATTATATAGGATTACATAATTATATAGAATTTTATTTTATAAATTATATAGGATTACATAATGATATAGAATTTTATTTTATAAATTATATAGGATTACATAATGATATAGAATTTTATTTTATAAATTATATAGGATTACATAATTATATAGAATTTTATTTTATAAATTATATAGAATCCTATATAATTATATAGAATTTTACTTTATAAATTATATAGAATCCTATATAATTATATAGAATTTTATTTTACAAATTATATAGAATCCTATATAATTTATAGAATAAAAAATTATTATTCTAACTAATTAGTAATATACCTATACATATAATCAAATATATCCTATACAAATCTTATAAAAATACGTAAATCAATCATAAAATGAACCATTTTTTTTGTTTAAATCCTGACACACGCCATTTTCCCTTTTTTTCTTTCTTTTCCTGTCTTTTTTCTCTTTTTTTATTTGAGTGGTACGTAATCCTATTGCCACGGATATTAGGGGTATATTTTTAGACACGCGATGGCGAAGAACTGTCCTATAGCAATTTCCATCAGCCGTCCATTCTATTCCATATTCGATCGAAGCCACATCGGATGCCCTAATTTGTTAAACAACGCTAGAATCGGGAACCGTAACTCTTGCGATCAGTCCAAAAAGAAAATCGTTGCATAACGATTGCTATTTCCATTCGAATGTTTTCAGTCATAAATAACGTTAATATGCGACTGAAATATTATTTTTGCCGTTCACAATGGTTACTGTCAACGGAGATTTGTTTAAATTAGTCGCAACAGTTATTGTTCGGAGAAACTCTGTTCTGGTTACAGTAATTTTTATCCTTAATTCGCGCACAGATTGCGCAGGAAAATCGACAATTTGGGAAGAGACGATACGATTTTTGGAGCCTTGTGGCTCGTTATAATGAGCGCTCATAATGCACTCATAATTATTACTGGCAACGGAGATTTGAGTTAATCGCGATAGTTATTGTTCAAAGAAACTCTGTTCTGGTTATAGTAATTTTTATCCCTAATTCGCGCTCAGATCGCGCACGAAAATCGACAATTTGGGAAGAGGAGATACGATTTTTCGAGCCTCGCGACTCGTTTTGATAATTACCAATTGTTAACAACTATGAAAACGAGACGCGAGGCTCGAATAATCGATTTCTGCTGCAATTTCGAAGACAGAACGTGAAATATGTCGAGTCTCGCGAATATATATCGAGATTCTTGAAAATTTCGAGAACCCGAATTTCGCTTCGGGAACAGCTTTGACCCCTGCTAACAAGTCGCGTCGTTTTGTTTATATTGGCACGCGCGTACTCTGCGAATTAAAACTCTGTTTTGCTGTACAAACCATTTGAAACTCGCAGAAAAAGTGTACACTCGCTTGTTGTACTCTGAGAACTGCGTCTAAGCAGAGTCACAATTGTGTGCGCGTTCTATTCGAGAATGCTTCGAGAATACTAAAATTGAAAGCAATAATGGTTTATTAAATTTGAAGCCGTAACGATTTCAATTCGCGCGCTTGATCACTTCAAATTTGAATAATAAACAGGTCTTTGTCACCGGTTCTGTTTGTATCTGTGACCAAATATTCAGCAGGTTCTTTCAACAATAATTTGTCAAACGATTGTTATTTTTGTTCGAAAACCGTGTTACGAGCATCCGTTCCCCAATTTACGCGAATTTCCGTTCCACGCGGATTTGTTTCAGGCGAATGAAAATCGGGTAAATGGAGCTCGCGACTACAAACGGAAAAATATTGGAGATAAAAGCTGGTATGGGTTCTAGAAACAGATATTTCACATAGTTCGATAAAAAGATCATTTTTAGAGAACAAAAGTAAATTTGATGCGTCGCTATCGCTGTTGCAATTTAAAACAATCGATCCTTTCGTTTCAATTCGCTCGAGCACCGTTGTTATTGTTAGTTTATTTTTTGTTCGGATGACTTTTTTTTATCAATATTTTCATTTCGTAGGTCTTCAAAAATTTTCTAAATTTTGAATACTCGTTAAATGTTTGGATAAAGGTTTATAACGGCACATTCCAATTTGTTGGCTAATCCAAGAGCTTTGCAAAGATTTACTGGTTGTGTAAATTCGGATCGGCTAAATTGATGTCGCGTGTATAAAATATCCGTGTAGATCAGAGTTGGACATTATTCGAATAAAATTTAATTCGAATAATATCTCGAGTAAATTATTCGAATCAAATTGGATTCGAATAACATCTCGAGTAAATTATTCGAATCCAATTTGATTCGAATAACATCTCGAATAAATTATTCGAATCCAATTTGATTCGAATAACATCTCGAGTAAATTATTCGAATCCAATTTGATTCGAATAAAGTATCGAACAAATTATTCGAATAAAGTATCGAACAAATTATTCGAATAAAAATTCGAATAAGATCTCGAATAAATTCGTCGAATAAAACTTGATTCGAGTAATACCTCGAATAACACCTCGAACAAATTATTCGAATAAAATTTCGAATAACATCTCGAATAATTTCGTCGAATAAAACTTGATTCGAGTAATACCTCGAATAACACCTCGAACAAATTATTCGAATAAAAATTCGAATAACATCTCGAATAAATTCTTCGAATAAAACTTGATTCGAGTAACACCTCGAATAACACAAATTATTCGAATAAAAATTCGAATAACACCTCGAATAAAATTTGATTCGAATAACACCTCGAACAAATCGTTCGAATAAAATATGCCCAACTCAGACGTGGACAATCTAACAATATACCTCGTAAATCGAGGGACTGTCTGCTTAGTGCCTCGATTTCGAATGACTTTCGTTACTTTCAACGAAAGCGAGATTGCGTGGAAATCGCATCGAGAACAGATGACGAAGGTTCGAGGTCGGCGAAGTCCGGCGGACGGATTAAGCGAAGGCGTCGCAATGATTAACCTTCGAGCATGTAGACGTGTAAGATCGCGGGCAAAGAAGAAGACGACGGCGGCGGAACGGACAAGGCGAACGAAATTACCGAAAAGAGAATAACGCGATTTTATCGGCGACGATGCACCGCGCCGCGCCGCGACACGGCATCGCGTTTATTGTATACGGGGAGAGACGGTAAAAGTTCCCAGAGAGAGAGAGAGAGAGAGAGAGAGAGAGAGAGAGAGAGAGAGAGACCAGGCCGCGCGGATTATGTTAGCGCAGAAGAGGAACAGCCTGTTGCACTCCATCGGCGGCACGGTTGCCCTAGGTCGCGTCACTCGAACGTCTCTCGCGCGCGTGTTCTCGAGTACAGGATTTCGTAATCGTTCTAACAATACACGATCGGGTTGAGCGAGCCGAGCCGAGCCGAGCGAGCGAGCGAGCGAGCGAAAGAGCGAGCGAACGAGCTGCGGAGCGAGCGCGACAAACAAGAGATTGAAGAGATCCCGCTCGCTAGCGACGGAAGAATGCGAAGAAGAAACAACTGTGTTGTAACAGTCCGCCACGCCGCGAATGAATTCTGAGCGTCGCGCGGCCGCCTCCGATTATTTCACCGTGATTTTATTTTTTCGCCACGATCGCGATCGCGATCGCGATCTTCGGGGCGACCTGTTGACTGCGCAATTAGCCGCGCAACGTGCCAAAAACAGACGCATCTCCGCGTTATGCGCAATCGTTAACCTTAAAGCGCCTCTGTTTGACATTCCGCGGCGCGTCCCGATCGAACGGCCGACACAAATTAAATAATCTTATCCGAGCGACTTCCACACGCGACGCATTCCGTCCCCGAGGCACCGCCGCGTTCGTTCCTATCGCGGTCTATCTCGCGATTTATCGCGTTCTGGTAGCTTCTATTGCGTCCGATTCCGTCATCTGGTTACGGCCGCGCGATGCAACGGATGCGGAATATTAAAAACGGTTGATTAATTTTTGTTGTTATTGTTGTTGCTGTTGCTGTTGCTGTTGCTGTCGTCGCGGTCTCGCGCTAACGCGTCAGCTTCGTCGACGATTATTTCGTCGTCGACGTCGCGATTACGAAACTTCGACCAGTTAATTTTGGCCACGTGGCACACAGGTTTCCAGCCGGCTGTTGCGCGCTCCGAGAAACAAATTAAACGATTTGTCCAGAGATGCGGCTTCGACGGTGACGTTTTAAGAGGCTGACGCATTTAGGATGACCCACTATTTTAATGCGACGATGCTCTTGTTTCGCGGCGGAACGTTGCGGGGCATAACGGCGCGAGGTACGTGTAACGCAATATGTGCAGCTCGCTCTTCTTTTTAATGGAAAGAGAAAAGTGTGTTCGGTTAACACGTTCCGTGCCACGTGTACCATCGATGGTACACGCTTGCATGTTTACTTAGTGAACTGAACAAATTGTTTACAAGAAATTTAGAACCGAAGAATCAATTTCCACCGCAAGAATGGGCGTTGATAAGTTTTTGTTACGTTGTTATGTGTACGAGAATGAATAATTGCACGTAATACATCAAGTTTTAGTCAAATATCAAAGTGTGAAGATTCGAGTAAAAAAAGCTCGGCACGGAACGTGTTAAAGAAGTTTCGTTCGAGTAGAGATCGTGGAAATTCATTGGTTCTCGATACGATTTAGCTGTTGAGGCTAGCATAGTTCTTGGGATCATTCTAAACGACGGGCGCACGATTTTGAACGGATTTTTTCTTTTGTAGAAACGATTTTTTCGAAGCGATTTTCGAGTTTTTTAAATTGATTTTTGTATACTCGATTTTGAAACGAATCGATATTTTTCGTTGCCAGTCGATCTTCGATTCAAAATCCCTATAATGACATTAACTGTTATTAATATAGATAACTATTATTATAATACATTAACTATTATTAAAATAGATAACTATTATTATAATAGATTAACTATTATTAAAATAGATAATGGTTAATAAATTATGATTCATGTACATTTCAATTATTGTTAGATTCTTCCCTCTTTTAAAACCTAAATAGTACATAATAGTACATATAATATATAATACAATACTATATATATATATATATATATATATATATATATATATATATATATATATATGTAATAATATAGTATGTAATAGTATAGTATAATATACTATGTAATATGTAGTATGTATATATATATATAGTATATAATATATAATAATAATAATGTTTAATTATAATATCTAGGGCTCGCTTGAAAGTTTGATAAAATTCTATATGAATCGATTAAACTGTAATGTAATTAATCATTCGTATACAAATAGTATTACAACAATGATAATCAAGATTCAACGTATACATTTGAATATATTTGTGATATAGCACAAATTTCCATTACACCGATTCTCTAAGAAATAATTGAACCATTTAATTGCAACTCTAGTTTCGCAGATTCACACTTGAAACGCTGTACAGTAATGTCTCCCTTACTGACGCTCAGATTGTTCCCCCAAATGAACAATTTGGGAAGAGAGAAGATACGATTATTCGATCCTTGCAACTCGTTTTTATAGTTGTTGAGAATCGATAACCATAAAAGACGAGGGACAAGGCTTGAACAATCGTATCTCCTCTCCCCAAATTGTCCACTTTCGTGGACAATCCGAGCGTCAATTGGAGAGACATTACTATATCTGCGAGACAAGTTATCTGAAAGTTTATCTAATATCTTGAATTCCGAGGCACTAAGGCATCCTTAATTGAGAAAAAAGAGAAAAAGAGGGAGGGAGAGACAAAGTTTTCGTACAAATATGAAAGCGTCGAAAAATTGAATTTAGGCCAGAAATAACCGAGACAGCACTGCACGCTCTGCGCCACGCTAGAAAGTTGAATGAACAGAGGGCTCGACATTTCGCGCGACACGCGACCTATGGTTTCACGTACATACATACATACATACATACATATATATATATATATATATATATATATATATTTATATATATTTATTATCATTTATATATATTATATATATATATATATATATATATATTTATATATATTTATTATCATTTATATATATTATATATATATGTACGTGAAACCATATATATATTTATTTATTTGTCTTTTTCATTTCGCGCGACACACACATATATATGCATATATATATGAAATGAAAAAAATAAATATATAAAAATATATAGAAATATATATAGAATAGATATAGAATAGATATAGAAAAAAAATATATACATGTGCACGTGTACATACATACGTACACATGTACATAGAACACACGTATCGCGGTAATAGCTTAATTTTCGGTTACGGGGAGAAATGTCAGCGCGGATCCGTTCGCGAGGTGCTCGCGGAACAATCGAATTTGCGAAGTTAAACGTCGGGGCGGAATGCGACGCGAAAGCGTGTACACGTGTCGCGAATAAATCGAAGCTAGGAAAGGAGCGAGCCCGTGCAACGCGTCTCCCGTCGCCGTTTGCCCGCCAGTTGGGCAACAAACCGTTCGCTCGTATCTATCTTTCGTGTCTCGGGCCAGTGAATGCGATTCGCCGCGTTTCCCCTTGTGCATCGCGGCGGCTCGGTTCCTATTGGGAGAGCGAATCGAGATAGCGACATTACGTGACACGATACGTCGCGCACGTGCGTCGTGTTCGAGTTGTAATCTCGCCACTGAATTTTCCAATCACGCCTTTCACTCGTCGTCGTCTCGACACTTCCTCCTTTCCTCCTATTATCTTTGCGTCGGATGATTCGCCTCGGTCGCGGCGCCGCACTCCGCCGCTTCGATCCGAGAATATTCCGTGGACCGCGCGAAAACTCTCGCCGCGTCCTGTGTACGTATGTTTCACGTATGTTCGTTGTACGCTGTTCGACGAATTCACCCTCGATATTGACGTTACAGTAATGTCTCCCTTACTGACGCTCAGATTGTCCACTAAAATGGATAATTTGGGAAGAGGAGATACGATGTCGAGCAATATTGATCATAAAATGATGCCAACTATTACAAAAAATTGTTACTTGTTATTTAGCATCGCTATCATCGAATAACGAAATTGCAGTAATGTCTCTCTAATTGACGCCCAGATTGCCCACATCTCCTCTTCCCAAATTGTCCATTTTTGTGGTCAATCTGGGCGTCGATTAGGCTGCATTAGTGTATTCGGTTTGCGAAGTACAATAATGTCTCACTTATTGACGCTCAGATTGTCCACTAAAATGGATAATTTGGAAAGAGGAGATACGATGTCGAGCAATATTGATCATAAAATGATGCCAACTATTACAAAAAATTGTTACTTGTTATTTAGCATTGCTATCATCGAATAACGAAATTGCAGTAATGTCTTTCTAATTGACGCCCAGATTGCCCACATCTCCTCTTCCCAAATTGTCCATTTTTGTGGTCAATCTGGGCGTCGATTAGGCTGCATTAGTGTATTCGGTTCGCGAAGTACAGTAATGTCTCCCTTACTGACGCTTAGATTGTCCACTAAAATGGATTTGGGAAGAGGAGATACGATTATTCGAGCCTTGCGGCTCGTTTTTATAATTGTGGACGCGCAGTGCTGTCTCGGTTATTTCTGGCCTAAATTCAATTTTTCGACGCTTTCACATTTGTACGAAAACTTTGTCTCTCTCTCTCTCTCTCTCTTTCTCTCTCTCTCTCTCTCGAGATTAAGGATGCCTTAGTGCTGCCTCGGAATTCAAGATATTAGATAAACTTTCAGATAACTTGTCGCGCAGATATAGTAATGTCTCCCTAATTGACGCTCCGATTGTCCACGAAAGTGGACAATTTGGGGAGAGGAGATACGATTGTTCAAAGCCTTGTCCCTCGTCTTTTATGATTATCGATTGTCAACAACTATAAAAACGAGTTGCAAGGATCGAGTAATCGTATTTTTTCTCTTCCTAAATTGTCCTTTTTGTGGTCAATCTGGGCGTCAATTAGAGAGACATTACTGTAATTCGTTCGTTGCCCGCGGCGCCGCACGGTGGTCCACAATCGAAGGATTAAAAAATCAACTTGATGATGATTCAACGTTTTCACATCGACTTTTGGCAGACGCGTGTCACTTTATAAACGTTCGTCGCATTCGGAAACGACGAAATCGATCTGATCTCGTGGACATTGTAATTAGAAAAGGCGTTCGAATATGAATATTTCGTTAGTAGCATTTTTCGCCGTGAAAATGGCCCGTCTTTTTATCGAAAACATATTCAATCACATTTGTTAATTCTTTTTGAGTAATAGTACATTTTTAGTACTTATGAATGCTGTTTGTCTGGAAGAAATATTGCTTATGATTTATTTAAGAAGCTAATATTTAATTGACTGAGGAGAATCGTCGCATAAGATGGTTAAACATAAGAGTTAACATAATAGTAAGATAAAAAAGCGGATGCTACAAGATTATAGAGAATTTAGGCTTGTCGTAACCTGCTCGTGACAGGGCATTTAAAGTTGAAAAGTGAATTACAGAAATCCAAAGAGTTGGTATAATGGTTAGCATTCTTCCATGTAGGACTTATGTTGTTATATTTGCTATATATTATATTCGTTGTATATTATATTCGCTATATATTATATTTGCCATATACAATATTATATTTGCTATATATTATATTCGCCATATATTATATTCACTATATATTATATTTGCCATATAGTCGCCACATATTCGCTATGTATTGTATTTGCCATATACAATATTATATCTGCCATATATTATATTCGCTATGTATTGTATTTGCCATATACAATATTATATGTGTCATATATTATATTCGCCATATAGTCGCCACATATTCGCTATGTATAGTATTTGCCATATACAATATTATATTTGCCATATATTATATTCACTATATATTATATTCGCCCTATAGTCGCCACATATTCGCTATGTATTGTATTTACCATATACAATATTATATTTGCCATATATTATATTCGCCATATAGTCGCCACATATTCGCTATGTATAGTATTTGCCATATACAATATTATATTTGCCATATATTATATTCACTATAATTATATTCGCCATATATTCGCCATATATTATATTCACTATATATTATATTCCTTATATTTTATATTCGTCATATATTCGCCATATATTATATTCGCGTTATAATTTCTTTTTTATGAGTCGGATGGCCAAAAAGCGGATGGTCTAAGGCGACGCAAGGGGGTATCAAAGTTCAGAAAAAAGTTCTCTCATTTCGGGAGACGTGATCAACTAATTAACGACCTCGTCTTTATCGTCGTTCACAATCGGCAAATAAAAATCGCGGCGCGGCTCGAAAAATCGTATCTCCTCTCCCCCAAATTGTCCATCTTTGTTTACAAGCTGAAGGAAAATTCGGGAGAATTTGCTGCACATGTATATCAAATATTCGTGCGCTAATTTAACAGCCTTATTGCCAGAATATAGTTTAATTTCAATATCGCGAATACGGCGCCTATGAAAACGGGAAAATATGATACGGCCGGCACGATTTCCGGTGGAATGAAATTCGCAGAATTCTAACGTTATATAAGGCCCCGCGATAGGATACGAGGTAAAAGACTACATATCGAGAAACAGCGATCTCATGCTCCTAAATTGAATTGTGCGAGTACAGCCAGCTTGGGAACGAATTTTCCTAGTCGGCTTTCGTTCCGTTACCTCGAGACGCGGTGCATTTTGCTCCGAGAAGCCGGCAACAGTCTCTCCGAAGTTCCAAAAATAATTGGAATAAAAATACAAATTAAATTAAATTAAAATTAAAAATTAAAATTCCATCGTATTTAGGCGGTTCTTTTAGTCCAGCCCATCATTATAGCTCCGAGGACACACGCCCCTTGCCTGTGACTTCCGTCGGATATTTTGCCTTTTACCTTTCACTTCCTCCTTTCTTGGTCCCGTCGAACGAGCACATTGCTGCTGCACATTGTTATCGGTCGCTTCGCCGCTTGATTTTGATTTAGATTCTTCCTTTTCTCGAAATCGCCGCCGCATTACTTCGTAATATCGGTGCAAACGGTTCGTTCCCCGCGCCTTTCACTCATCTCGCGTACTTCCTACTTTCGTTGACTTTGTCTCGCGGCTCCCTAGACATCCCGCATTCCCGTCCCGAGGACGAACTTTCTTGCGTCGCGACGATAGCGAGACTACTCGCGAGCGAACTCCGACATCCTCGACGTCGTCGCGAAATGACATATCATCCGTCCGTTATCTGTGTTTTGTCCGTACGTTCGGTTAGTCGCCTAACGTACATGCGCGACCGAACTATTGTACGCTCGATTCGCGCTTCCTACGGCAAATTAATGACGTGGAAGGGTCTCTAGTAGTCTTAGAGAACTTTATTTTTTGTGTTGTGCTCTCTGCGAGCGCTGGTGGAAGAATGCTCTTCCAACGCTGGAAAGTCGTGGAAGAGCACCCGTGGATGGAGGTAGATTGTTTATTATTGGTCGAGGCACGAATCACCCCTTGGAGGGGGGTGTCTGCCTTGACCCTTGTTGGGGCCTGAGAGGGTTTCCCCAATGGTGGGACCTTTTTATGGCCCTTGTCTCTGGACGCAACAATCTGTTCGCGCGCGAACGAACGAGGAAGATCAGCGGTGAATATTTAACCCTTAAATGCATGAATTAATGAATTTTATTTAAAAAATAGGGTTATAATTTTTCAAATGAGTGGAAATCGGGAAAAATATTAAAAAAAATCATAAGTCATATCTTATAGGGTTTTTATTGAAAAATATTAATGATTCATTTTTGGTACACTATGCAAAATAGACATAAAAATTCTTTAGTTAGTATGACATATCTATAACAAAATTATAAACCACATGCATACCACACCAAAACAAAACCAACAAACCAATAAAGGAAGCATAGTACTAAATACATGTCGTAATTATTACCATTAGTGCGTGTTGTCCCATTTTTGCATCAACACGAAATAAGCCCTCCATACACACGATAGTTACGGAATATAGACAAAAGTACTAGCAAATTAATAAATAAGAGCCTTACCTTTAGAAAATATTGTTTGTTTAACGAATACACCAAAATATTTCTAAATAATCCACTTCCAAAAGTACGTAAATGAACCCGCTATCAAAAATGCGCGCCAATTGGTATAACGTCAGAAAGATACAAATATTGAAGTCAAATGTCATTATTTTAGTTAATTTTTGATAAGTCAATGGACAAAGGAATCACTGCCATTCAGCCAAATGTATCGATATCAAAACTGTTGTCGGGTATCCGCGCAAAAAGTTATTGATTCATTTTTGGGACTCTATGCATTTAAGGGTTAAGCACTGCGCAGGGCTCTGATGTTGTTATGATTTCGTAAATATTTTTAATATAGTGACGTACCTCGCGACGGTAGAGGAATTTTAAAAAATTCGGTCAGACGGATAGTGCGAGCAACTTAGGCGAAATTAGCCGCGTCTGTCGCGACGCGAGATATATTTGTTATGAAAAAAATGATCGTTAGGATGACAGTTGTTATGAACGATCGTACAACAATAATGCATAATGCAACGCATAATGCAATTGAGCAATAATATATCAGTTTTATGCATCTGAAATGAAAAATTGTCGCTCTCTTCTCGTTTTCGGGATGTAGATGTTTATATGTATATAAAATGCATATATAAAAGAAATAAATATATATATAAAATATATGTTTAAATGCAGGGTGAGTCACAAATTAGTCCCCATGATTTTTCAGCCCCTTTCGAAGGTCTGACACAAAAATGTTTCGCATCGAAATTAGTAATTAACTAGAACAAGGCAAGAAATTGCAATTGTTTAAATTTTAGAATAAATTGATTCTTGAAACTAGGTAATTTTAACTCTATGGTATTGTAGGCGAGAGAGAGAGAGAGAGAGAGAGAGAGAGAGAGACGTCGGGACGAATTCAACGACCTGCTACGCGATGACCTTCGGATGACATTGGAGAAAAAATTGCCATAAATCGATTGCCATAATATTTGAAAAAATTCGGCGATACGTAGCACCGAGGCGTCGCATGTAAACGTAAACAAATGAACGTCAATTTCAGACCTTATACATATTATATAGAACAAAAGAAAAATTTAAACGAAACCAAATATTATGGCGATCGATTCATGGCAATTTTTCCTTCAATGTGAAATATTAACAAATTTGATTTAATCACGTCAATTTCGAAGCTTATATATATTATATAGAACAAAAGAAAAATTTATATAGAACCAAATATTGTGACAATCGATTCATGGCAATTTTTCCTTCAATGTGAAATATTAACAAATTTGATTTAATCATGTCAATTTCAAACCTTATATATTATATAAAACAAAAGAAAAATTTCTATAAAACCAAATATTATGGCGATCGATTCATGGCAATTTTTCCTTCAATGTGAAATATTAACAAATTTGATTTAATCATGTCAATTTCAAACCTTATATATTATATAAAACAAAAGAAAAATTTATATAAAACCAAATATTATGGCGATCGATTCATGGCAATTTTTCCTTCAATGTGAAATATTAACAAATTTGATTTAATCATGTCAATTTCAAACCTTATATATTATATAAAACAAAAGAAAAATTTATATAAAACCAAATATTATGGCGATCGATTCATGGCAATTTTTCCTTCAATGTGAAATATTAACAAATTTGATTTAATCACGTCAATTTCAAACCTTATATATATTATATAAAACAAAAGAAAAATTTATATAGAACCAAATATTGTGACAATCGATTCATGGCAATTTTTCCTTCAATGTGAAATATTAACAAATTTGATTCAACGTTATTCGATATCTGACTCATCGTCAGCGACGATGCATATCGTCGACAATAGCTGACACCCGTGATCTTCCTTGCATATTTGCTTTGTAATAAGCATCGATTTCATTAAAATCGCTCGATGTCGAGCAAGTCAGAAGTTCTTCCGGAAAACGAAGTACAGAGGCATGATATAAGGATCCAGGATTTTTCTTGAATATAACTATACTCGATTGACATTTCGATTGCGTTGTTCATTCGATTTTGTTCGTACGATAGAAAGTTTATTTAAAGAACGACGATGAAAAATCTGTGAAATTTCAGGGGGAACCGAGAGAGGATTCAGCTAATTTGCGTTAATTTTCGTCGAACGTGAGTTGGCACGGGTGGAAGAATTTTCGTTCTCGTAGGATGTGGCAATCGCTGGCAAAGCTGTTCGTCTTTTGTCGTTTTCTGCGTTGAATCTTGTCTCTGATTTTCTCCGCGAATTTTGTGTATCGATGAAACGCGTTAATACTTGAAACGGCGGTCCTTTTTGACAAAGATATGTATATCATAACTGAGTGCGCTTAAGATCGCTTATAATTTTGTTTACCAATTTTTCGACACACTTTTTAAGCTACTATCTTGATCCTTGTACTACCGTGGGCGCCTACAGACGCTTTGAAAATTCGCTGCTGATGCAACTGTTGGCGCCTATAGGCGCCCACCAACGTTCAGTGAATTTTTGGCACCTATAAGCATCCGGAAAATTCTATCAGAAATTATTATTATTATTATTATTATTATTATTATTATTATTATTATTATTATTATTATTATTGACGAACGTATGTAAAACAGTTCGGTGTTTCGACCATTTCTATATAAATGGCCTAAATCAGTCTTGCTTCCTGTTTCTTCCTTATCTTGTCGCTTGCTTTTCGCAATTTCGATTCCTCTTGCTTTGTTCTCTCTTTAACCCTTTGCACCCTAAGCCATTTTAACTCGAAATTAAAAAAAAAAAAGAGTAATTTCTGTCAGAAATGTTCGGTGGTCGGAATTAAAACCGGCAGATCCGAGAATACTAAGTCGGCAAAGAAATTCGGGGCAGTCGGGAAAAAAGGCAGCGACCAGCATGCCGGTGCATATTAATTTATATTATATTATATTATATTCATATTATATGTATTCATATACATAACAATGCTAGAACAAAAACGATGACTTAATTTTTTTATTTCTAATTTTTTGCCACGATTCGAAGGCAATTCGGAGGCCACGTGCCACGATTCGAAGGCAATTCAGAGGCCACTTGCCACGATTCGAAGGCAATTCGGTGGCAATTTGTAGGACACATGCCACGATTCGAAGGCAATTCGGAGGCCACGTGCTACGATTTGAAGGCAATCTGGAGACAATTCGGAGGCCACGTGCCACGATTCGAAGGCAATTCAGAGGCCACTTGCCACGATTCGAAGGCAATTCGGTGGCAATTTGGAGAACACATGCCACGATTCGAAGGAAATTCGGTGGCAATTTGGAGAACACATGCCACGATTCGAAGGCAATTCGGGGGCCACGTGCCACTATTCGAAGCCAATTAGGAGGCCCATGCCAAAATTCAACAGATATTGGTCACGTACCCCATAGCTCCCCCCATAGTTTGTCTTCCCCGACTCGCCCCAAAAACAGACCCTTTTATTTCGTCCACCGTAAATTCGCGGACCAACACAGGAGCAAATTCCGAGCAGCCCGAAATTTGGCATTTCCGGGAGTAATTACCGTACTCGTGCAATAACGTCAGTCTGCGTTTGCACTGGAAAATGTATTGTATGTTCGATCCGGCCGATATTGCGGCGCTAATAATGGCAATTTAATCGAAGACGAAACCGTGAATTAAAGTGATCTATGGCACAAACAGGATAGTTAGATTGAATATAATAAGGGAGATAATTGCAAGTTTCAACGGCCGCGCCTGTGTGCGTGTCGTCAATTCAGAGAATAATGCGTATAAGGAGTACACCGCCAATTAGGACTGTTTAATCGTTAGTTCGACGATAAATGAACGTTAATTTACGAACGGAGAGGAGATAATGAAATTTTAAACTTTCGTTGGGTAGATGACACCGTTCCGAGTAAGGGAACGAGCAACGACACCAATTAATCTCTTTTTTTTTCCTTTCTCAGAAACTGAGAATAGTTTTTTTTTAGTAAACGAACGGTTTTTTCTTTGGTGATCCATTGATTGGTCGATCATTGGACAATCGCAATTTGAATGATAACGCTATAAACGTAATAAATAATAAATAAATAAAATAATAATATAAATATATAATATAATAATAATAATAAAAAAATAAATAAATGTAATCTATTATGTGCAGCGTACGTGACAAATAGCCTTCTTTAATTCTGATAAAAATTACGTATAGCGCAGAACTACGCATGATATAGGGGGATCATTATTTAAATTACTGCGAAAGAGTTGCAATTGCATGCATTTTTACTTGGCTTCATTTGGAAATCGAATTTTTTAAAAAATTTTTCAACGAACATGCCTCTTTTATTTCTTCGCACTGCGAATGAAAAAATAATGAACATATATAAAGCGAGTAACCATGGCGACCTCAAATAACTCATAAAACATTCGTTGTATGAGAAAAAGGTTTCAGATAGAAGCCGTTACACGGCTTCCAGGGGGGCGTATAGAATTGTCATAGCAAGAATTATTATTACAAACTCAAATATAACTCAAATATATTAATATTAAATTAATTCATTATCGTTATAAATATATATATGTGTGTGTATATGATATATATCAATTATATAATATATAATTGAAGTGATTTAGATCTGTTTAATATTAATATTAATTTAATATTATATATATAGTATATATTATATTTATATATTTACATGTAGTATGTATTAGTATATAAATATTTGTAGTACATAAATATAAGTGTATAATATATACACTACTTGTAAATATATAAATATAATATAAATATAATATAAATATAATATATATTGTACATATATATAATATTAAATTAATATTAATATTAAACAGATCTACATTACTTCAATTATTTATAGCAAAAATTATGTCATTGGAATTATGTGTACATTAACACTAAATTACCAGAGCGTGTCAATTTGGCTCATTTGCGATTTTATTATTGTATGTACAAAAAACTTAAATAATTTTTTTTGTAAACTGGTTTTTAATAGAATTGTGACCAGCATATGTTTTAAATAACCAACGTAGGCGTCAGTTTTATGACGTTTTGCTTTTTCATCGGGATACGAAGATCACCTTCGATTTTCTTTTTTTTTTAAATGGAACAATTAACGTTTCTTCCCGGATTCGGATAAAGCGTTGAATTCCGCGTAAAAAAAGATGTTATACCGAATGGTGTATTACGATACGATGGTTAGCAAGACATTAGAGAATGTAAATCACGTTTATTAGGAGAGACCATTAATCAACGTGACTGTTGGCACAACGTAGTTAGACAACTTTATTTACGAGCGACCGATCAGTATTGGAAAACACAGTCCTAGATGCTGCGCCGGCGACAACGTATGCAACAACGTGTTAGCACGTTCTGCAATACGTTCTGCAACACAACATCAGAAACACTTGAAAATATTTCTCGTTCTCGCTAACAATAAGATTACATAATTGTACTGATTGTAACGGGCAGCAGTTCGTGCGTCGCTTTAAATAAAACTTGCTTCGCTGATATCTCGGTAATTATGTATCTTAGACCCTATTTGTTGTAATACTTTTAATATATTTAGAGAAACTTAAATCATTTTTTTGAAGCCTACGTTGGTTATTTAAAACATATGCTGGTCACAATTCTATTAAAAACCAGTGTATGTTTACAAAAAAAATTATTTAAGTTTTTTGTACATACAATAATAAAATCGCAAATGAGCCAAATTGACACGCTCTGGTAATTTAGTGTTAATGCACATATAATTACAAAAACATAATTCTTGCTATAAATAATTGAAGTAATTTAGATCTGTTTAATATTAATATTAATTTAATATTATATATGTACAATATATATTATATTTATATTATATTTATATATTTACAAGTAGTATATATTATACACTTATATTTATGTACTACAAATATTTATATACTAATATATACTACATGTAAATATATAAATATTATATATACTATATATATATATATAATATTAAATTTATATTAATATTAAACAGATCTAAATTACTTCAATTATATATTATATAATTGATATATATATATATACACACACACATATATATATTTATAATGATAATGAATTAATTTAATATTAATATATTTGAGTTATATTTGAGTTTGTAATAATAATTCTTGCTATGAATAATTGAAGTAATTTAGATCTGTTTAATATTAAATTATATATATATAGTATATATTATATTTATATATTTACATGCAGTATATATTAGAATATAAATATTTGTAGTAGTATAATTATAAATATATATATATACCTATATTTATAATTATAATGGATTAATTTAATATTAATATATTTGAGTCTCTGTAATATTCCATCTGGCGTCGAGACGAATTCAATGATTTACTATGGTATAACTTTGAAACGACTCTAAGATAATTGAACCCACAGAAATCGAACTCCCAGAGACAGCTGTGGTCTGGTACGCTGTGCCTCTTGCGTTCGACAGTGCCTCGCTGGAGCTTCGTCTCCATCCGGCACGGAAGCATTAAGATTGGAAAACACATGAATAGGACAGTCGTGCTCTTTACAACGGAGTTTCAGTGGCAGAATCTCTCCCGGGTTTTACCGACGGCTATAAATAAAAGTTCATTCCGCGCGAGTAACACCCACGCCGATTGTGCTCGAGACCTCATTTAGAAAATATTACCCGCGGAGCTCGTATTCTTCCGTAACCCTTCGACCGCGAGATGCTCAAAATGCTCGCCGCTCTCCACGAACTTACTGCGAAAGGGTAATTTCCACGAAGCATGGAGGCTGTAATTGTCGCGGAAACGAGGGCGAGCCGAGGCGAATCCTTCGGTTTCAAGGTAAAATATCTGAACCTATTAATTAGCCGAACCGATCGTTTGATGAAGTAGTTTGCTCTGTTTTTGGGGGGCATAATTGACACTGTATTTATCGAATTAAGACGTGTGATAATTTTGTATTTTCTTATTTTGTTTATTTTTGAATTGGAAAAGCTGATAGTTACTGTGTCCTGTTCGCGAATTTCAGAGGTTTCTGCTGCTGAGAACAATTGTAACAGTTTCATTGACATTTCTTAAGTACTTCGAGTTAAATTTCAGAGTTACTTTCGTCGACATAAATTTTAATATGACACAAGTATCAAATCTTCTGTCTATAATAGGAGAAAGAAAATGTTTCTGGAGCCAGTTATCGCGTGCTTGTGATCTA
Source organism: Megalopta genalis (assembly GCF_051020955.1). Classification (NCBI taxonomy): domain Eukaryota; kingdom Metazoa; phylum Arthropoda; class Insecta; order Hymenoptera; family Halictidae; genus Megalopta; species Megalopta genalis. The sequence continues at coordinate 3,200,858 of NC_135018.1, forward strand.
CGAATATCAGTTATTGTGCCTCAGTTACTGTGCTCTTCCCCTGAATACTGTGCACTCTGCCCGAAAACTGTGCTCTCTCCCTGAATACTGTGCTCTCTCTCTCTGAATACTGTGCCCTCTCTCTCTCTCTCTCTCTCTCTCTCTCTGAATACTATGCTCTCTCTCTCGCTCTCTCTGAATACTGTGCTCTCTCTCTCTCTCTCTCTCTGAATACTGTGCTCTCTCTCTCTCTCTCTCTCTGAATACTGTGCTCTCTCCCTGAATACTGTGCTCTCTCTCTCTCTGAATACTGTGCTCTCTCTCTCTCTCTCCCTGAATACTGTGCTCTCTCTCTCTCTCTAAATACTGTGCTCTCTCTCTCTCTCTCTGAATACTGTGCTCTCTCTCTCTCTCTCTCTCTCTCTGAATACTGTGCTCTCTCCCTGAATACTGTGCTCTCTCTCTCTCTGAATACTGTGCTCTCTCTCTCTCTCTCCCTGAATACTGTGCTCTCTCTCTCTCTGAATACTGTGCTCTCTCTCTCTCTCTCCCTGAATACTGTGCTCTCTCTCTCTCTAAATACTGTGCTCTCTCTCTCTCTCTCTCTGAATACTGTGCTCTCTGCCTGAATACTGTGCTCTCTCTCTCTCTCTCTCTCTCTGAATACTGTGCTCTCTCTCTCTCTCTCTCTCTCTCTCTGAATACTCTGCTCTCTGCCTGAATACTGTGCTCTTTCTCTCTCTCTCTCTCTCTCTCTCTCTCTGAATACTGTGCTCTCTCCCTGAACACTGTGCTTCAGTTACTGCGCAGTCTCCCTAAATACCAAGCCTAGATAACTATAAACAATACAACAGCAATCAAAATGCAACACTTAACATATTTTAATAAATTTTATTTGCCATCAGAAATATCATACTAAGTCGTTTAAAAATTCACATCAGAGATGTCTGTTTTAACAGAGTTTCATATTTACGTCTCTCCTCTTCAAAGATATAACAGAGATGATTTGAGATTCGAGGTTATGTACGCCTATATTTAGCGTCCGTGCCCAGTAAATAAAGTATCGAAATACAGACGAAAAACAAAAATTCGACTAAATAATCACTGTTTCATTTTTTCCATAATCTTAATATACGTTTTATCTATACAATTAATATTTCAATTATCTAAAACAATTTATTTCACTGAATATCAATCTTCGTTCGTTCAGTATTTTCTCAACCTTCTCCATAAGCTCTAACCTATTTTAATTCCAGATAAAATGACTTGATCTCCCCCCCCCCCCCTCGCAGATGGTAACTTAATTTCGGTTTTTCTTTTTTCGAAAAAACAGTTTTTTTTTCCAAATGATGATCCAGATTCCGTCGTTTTCGAGCTCGTGTTCTCCATCGCGTATCAAATTCAAAGAATATGCGCGCACTTAGTAATCGATTCACGGCGCAACCAACAAGATTCTCGAACCAATTAATTTTCTCGACCGCATAATGCTGTATCATGTAACTCGACTGTATCATTCGGCCCGGCGACCTTTGTGCGTAAATCTGAAAGCGTTAAGAATGCATAATGCGGCACGGCACGATAACCGGACGCAATCGTATTTCATTAACTTAAAGTTCAATGGATCATCGAGCGAACGAGAGCTCGGAAAAGAAATGCGCCGGCATTTCGTGCGCTGATCGGGCTTAATAGAATCGCCGGCTGGTTTTCAGTTGTGTCATGCATCACGGACCCCACCCCCCGGCAGAAAGATCAGAGGATCTCTATTTGTCCGGCGAGCAATTTCTGCATGTAGGACGGAGCCCGACTGAATCCCGGCGTGCGCGCGCGCGCGCGCGATCGCGCGAGCGCGGTAGGGGTTAATCTTTTCGAGGTCAGGCCAGCAGCCGCGCAAAGGACACATTCGTGCTCGGCCGCTGTTAGCCCACGTTCGCATTGTTGCAAAACGTGTTGTGCGCCTTCCTTGACATTAAAACGTGTGCGCTTACCGACGCGCGTTCCATCGCAAAAGCGTAATGCCCGCGCCTACCAACCTGTGCGAGCGCGCGCGCGCGCGCCCCTTCTTTTCCGCTGTCCACCTTTCGTGCTCTTTCTCCTCCCATGAACACTTCCTTTCGCTTCGTCTTCCCATTGTGCGGCTGCGGCAGAGCACCCAAATATGAAACATCATTTTCGTCCGATGTCGTTCTTAATGGAAACGAGCATACTTTTTACCGTGCGCCGAGCGAGTGACGATTATATTCGGGTACTTTTTGATCGGTTTGCTGTGTTCGACGAGTATACTCGTCATAGAGAAGTGGCGGTATTTTGGGTTTTGAGTAAGAAGTAGCGACCATTGACTATTCAATAATCTATTTAATAATATTCACGTAATTTTAATCAGTTTGCTGTGATCGACGAGTATACTCGTCATGGGGAAGTGGCGGTATTTTGTGTTATGAGTCGAAAATAGCGACCATTGGCTATTTAATGATCTATTTAATAACCTTCACATAATCTTAATCGATTTAGCTGTGTTCGACGAGTATACTCGTCATGGGGAAGTGGCGGTATTTTGTGTTAGGAGTCAAAAATAGCGACCATTGTCTATTTAATAATCTATTTAATAACCTTGACATAATCTTAATCAGTTTGCTGTGATCGACGAGTATACTCGTCATGGGGAAGTGGCGGTATTTTGTGTTAGGAGTCAAAAATAGCGACCATTGACTATTCAATAATCTATTTAATAACCTTGACATAATCTTAATCAGTTTGCTGTGATCGACGAGTATACTCGTCATGGGGAAGTGGCGGTATTTTGTGTTATGAGTCGAAAATAGCGACCATTGGCTATTTAATGATCTATTTAATAACCTTCACATAATCTTAATCGATTTAGCTGTGTTCGACGAGTATACTCGTCATGGGGAAGTGGCGGTATTTTGTGTTATGAGTCAAAAGTAGCGACCATTGGCTATTCAATAACTTATTTAATAACCTTCATATAATCTAAAACAGTTAGCTGTGTTTGACGAGTATACTCGTCATGGAGAAGTGGCAACATTTTGTGTCATGAGTAAAAATTAGCGACCATTGGATATTGAATAACCTTGACAAAGCTTTAACCAGTCAACTGTGTTCGACGAGTATACTCGTCACAGAAAAGCGACAATATATATATTTTGTGTCACGACGAGTATACTCGTCACGGAGAAGCAACAGTATTTTGTGTCACGACGAGTATACTCGTCGCGCGTAAAACGTAGCGACCATTGGCTATTTAAATTGTAATTTTAATGAAAACAAAAACGTATTCTCAAATTTCATGTTTAGAATATCTCCAGGCCAATCCTGCACGAAGGTGTTTTGCATTGTTATAAAAATAAGGTTGGGAAAGAGAATCACGATATTAGCGTTCAACGTGCAAAGTACCATTCTGTAATGTACATAAATATTAGCAAATATGTTGCTATGCATATGGCAACACACACGATGACTTACAAAATTTTGCTCGTTATTATTATCCGAGATGAAATAAAGAAAGAAAATGAAGTAAAGAAGAAGAATGAAATAAAGATGAAAGAAAGAAATAAAGAAGGAAAGAAAGAAAGAAAGAAAGAAAAAAGAAAGAAAGAAAGAAAGAATGGAAAGTGTGGATAAGGCTTATCCACTTGGCGGAAAGTATGGAGGCATACAATTTACTAACAGATAACGTATTAACACGTTCGCTATCAGAGTTTGTTTCGGCTACATTCGCGCCGTAATTGTAACGTTCCGTTAAATTTATCCTCTTACGAAATATGGAAGAAAGAGTATTGTTACAGAAAAAAAATGATAAACCCTCCGAATATTATGCAGCGCTTTATCGTTCCGGATAGCCGCGTGCATCAACGTGACTTTCTTCGCGCAAAATGCAAAACCGATATCTTGCGCCCGTTTCATGGAACTTCCTATAGAAAATGTTTATATAAGACGTTCATTTTGTCTCAAGCATACACACACGGTATCTCTGTTATGCTTTATACTGAAAAGAAATGTGTGGGTGAAAATCGCACGATTTCATGGAACGAATACGATGGTAGGACAACATTTTTTTCTCGAGATTATTTTAAGACGAGTTTTTTCGAGATCGTTATTGAATTTTTAAACACGATTTAGAGTATTCAAGATCGTCCAAAAGTCACGATATTATTAATAGATAATAATTCGTTTTTATTTGCGAGATATAATTTATATTATATCTTTTATATTTTTTAATAATATGTTATAATATATATATAATATTATATTATATAATATTTAATATATAATATATATAATATTGTAATTTATATTAATATATTATATTATATAATATTATATATATAATATTATAATATAATATAATATATAATATAATATATTAGGGGGACCGGAAAGTTATGTCGTTTGTTTACATTAAATTCAAACAGATAAATATGCGCAGAAACGACATTACTTTCCGGTCCCCCTAATGTATTATATTATAATATTATATATATAATATTAACATATAATATATATTATATATGTATTATATATATATATATGTATAAATTATAATTATAATTTATATATATAATAAAAATATATTCTTTCGTTCAGCCTTCTCGTCTCTTCTTCTCGCTCTTTTTACCTCTGCTAATGTCGCTTGCGTCGGCTTCGCTTCTTCGTGCTCCGTTTTCCCGACATTCTTTCTTCGCTTCTTTTTCTTTTTCGTTCGCGAATCCTAACTCCACTTAGCTCGCTTGCCGCACATATTTTTCCAATTTTCCTTGACCCCTTAAGAACGGTTTCGTCTCTGTCTCTTCGTTTTTCCACGAATTCCGCCTCGCGGTCTAATAGCCGACCGTATTTGCGCAACGAATATTTTGTTGCCTTTGTTCCCGTTGCAACGAGCCCCATAGATCTCCTTTCTTTACAGGACGGCCATTGTTCTTGCTCCGTGTAATTGTAACGGTGAAATTTTTAGAAGAACAAAGCGCCGCGTTTTGCGAGCGATCCGGCAACGCGGTTCGGTTCAGAAGACGAAACGTCTTCGCCGGACGATACTTCGTAGACGATTTGTTCCCGACGACACGGACATTTTTCGCAGTATTATTTTTTCAGCACACGCGGTACCTTCGGTACAAGATATATTACAACGTATTTGTTGCAATACACCGAACAACTTTAAACGTTTCCATTGAGATCCTTGAAACGGTTCCGCGTCATTTCGTGATCGAATAAGTCTCTTCTTGGATGTAAAGCGAGAATCGTTATTTAATTACTCAGTCTCCGATTAATAGTTAATTAATCCATAATCTACATCTCCATAAATGTCTCCGTTTATGTTCATTTTTAGACATTGCTAAACGTGATAATTGTAGAAAATTATTAAAACGCATATAGAGACATGTAGTTAAATAGTTCTTTATTTAATATATAATGACAGGAAAACAAAACTTTTAATAATTATTAGTAATTTGAATCAAATTTGTCGTTGCATAATAGAATTAGGTCGTTGGAAAAAATCGTACATTAATAATATTTAATATTATTATATTATATTATATATACATAAATATAATATTATTATATTATATACACATAAATATAATATTAGATATATTAGAAATATAGATATATAATTAGATATATTATATATATTAGAAGAAACAATCTTTGTCTCGATCTAGATGATTTGATACATACATAGCTTATGTTATTTAATATATAACGACAGGAGAATAAAACTTCTAATGATTATTAGTAATTTAAATAGAGAATTTGTCATTGCATGATAGAACTAGGCCATCGGAAATGGTCGTACATTAATAATATTTAATATTATTATATTATATTATGTATAGATAAATATAATATTATTATATTATATTACATATACATAAATATAATATTATTATATTATATTATATATAGATAAATATATAATATTATATTATATTATATATACATAAATACAATATTAGATATATTAGAAATATAAATATATAATTAGATATATTATATATATTAGAAGAAACAATTTTTGTCTCGACCTAGAAGAAACGAATTCGCATTTAACCTTAATCCCGCGTCCGTTTCGTTACGATATGCAACAGGTTAATCGCCTAAAAAGTGTTTCGAGTTCTGAAAATGAAGTAAGCACGTTCAGCGTGGCTCGTTTAATTCTCGAACTTCGTTTAACTTGCGCGTGATCGCAGGACGCTGCTTCTTATCAGCTGTGTATTATTTATTTTTCGCTGAACCATTTTCTTTTTATCATCGTCCCCCCATTATCTTCGTTTCCTCTGTCAATCCTGATACAGCATACCCGAGCGGTTCCCGTCTCTGTACACAACTCACCGTTACTTGTATGTACAAGGTGTCCCGAAAACTTAGTCAAATCGACTCCTCGGCGACTGCGATGTGTTAGAAAATTCACGTGGATATCCCACGAAATATTAACACAAGCTTTATATATATATTTATAAGTAATATAGTAATAATAATATTTATACTATATTAGTAATATATATATATATACTAATATAATATAATATATTAGTATAAATATTATTATTACTATATTACTTATAAATATATATATAATAATATTTAATATTATTATATTATGTATATAATATTATTATACTTATATTACATAATTTAATATATTATATTAGTAATATTTGATACATACAAAGCTTATGTTATTTAATATATAACGACAGGAGAACAAAACTTTTGATGATTATTAGTAATTTAAATAGAATTTTTCATTGCATAATAGAACTAGGCCGTCGGAAAAATCGTACATTAATAATATTTAATATTATTATATTATATTAGTAATAATAATATTTATACTATATTAGTAATATATATATATATATATATATATATATATATATATATATATATATATAATAATAATAATATTTATACTATATTAGTAATATATATATATATATATATACTAATATAATATAATAATATTAAATATTATTAATGTACGATTTTTTTCCGACGGCCTAGTTCTATTATGCAATGACAAATTCTATTTAAATTAGTAATAATCATCAAAAGTTTTGTTGTCCTGTCGTTATATATTAAATAACATAAGCTTTGTATGTATCAAATATTACTAATATAATATATTAAATTATGTAATATAAGTATAATAATATTATATATATAATATAATAATATTAAATATTATTAATGTACGATTTTTTCCGATGGCCTAGTTCTACTCTGCAATGACAAATTCTATTTAAATTACTAATAATTAGTAAAATAATATTAAATAAAGAAGTATTGAATTACATGCCTCTATATGCATTTTAATAATTGTCTACAATTATCGCGTCTTACACGTGAAAATCGGCCGAATTCTTATAGATCACAGTTTATATTATATAAACTTTTTTCATTGCTTCCACGCATAGAATTTATTCCTGAAATGAGTCCCATATGCCAGGGAACACCCTGTACATGGCGTGTACACGATATTTGTTTGTGCCGAGCTTTCATTTTCTTTAATCTTATCGGTCGTATCAAGCAAGCCAGTAGCATGGAAGGTCAAGTACGAGGTATGCGTGCTTTTAATCTCTCGGTATTTCTTTCTCCATACCGTATTTCACCGATATTGCTGGGACAACACTGTGCGTGCTCTAGATAATTGTGTGCTGCACATAACAGAATCCAGATGGCGAATTATGCAATTATAAAACGCGCGACACCTCGCGAGCCAGGAAATCGCGAAAGAAAGGAGGAATGTTTTCTTACAAGGCTGGTTCTGTTTCAGTTGTTTTTGTATAAGTGTCGAATTCACTCTAAAGTCAGCACTATACGAAGTATTATTTAAATACGATTTTTATTTTTCTACGTTTCTCACATTTTATGGAGAATTAATTAAGATTATTACGAGCGTCGGCAACCTGTGACCCGTGGGTCACCAAGTGACCCTTTAATATTCTGGCAATTACATTTGCATTTTTATACATTCTTTTATATATATATATATATATATATATATATATATATATATATATATATATATATATTCTTTTATATATTCTTTTATATATTTTAGTAACAATTATAATTATAATTCTGAATTTGAAAGCACACTGTAATTACCTTATCGATAAAATTTATCTCGTTATTCACTAAAAAACCAAAAAACTGTCGAAATGAAAATATCACTGACCCGAAACGTCTTCTTTCTGTTGCACCTGTCATCCCGCGTAATAAATGAATTAATTCTGCTGCGTATTGCATAAGGTTGTATGATTACATGCCATAGACGACGCTAAGATTAATACTGTAATAACACAGGAGATGCTGTTCCACGCCGACTGTGATGGCATCGAATTACCATCGGCTATCACGATTTTTGTTCGTGAAATTAATCTTCAAAGCGTTGCTCAGTGAAACCCGTTTTGCAAGTCATTGCCTGGTTACAAGTGCACATTATGCAGCCATTGTGTACGAGCTCAGTCAGTCTCGTGCGCTTAAGTATGGCCTCCCGTTACGGAATTCCACGAAAAATCAGCCGTTTCGTAATTTTCGTTCTTTCCGTGCATCGACGCGAGATTTTTTTTCTCATTTCGCTGCGTCTGTTTCTTTTTTTTATCGTTAAAGCATGCGCGATGCATACCGTGCGTATACTGTGCATTATAGATGCATTATAAATGCATTTTTCTTTTTATATCGGATTACTCTCCTTCGGTCTGCCATATTCGGATCAAATAGTCGCGTTTTAACAGAATTTAATGAACGCAAATTGAACGATTTTTTGGCCCTGCGAAGCCAGTGAATAATATTAATTTTAAATTACGTAAATTAAACACATTTTTAATTACATAAATTTTCAACTCAATCGATGACTTGTGACTTGTGTATCGCACGAAACTGGACATTATTCGAATCGTTTCCAATAGATATTTATCCGAACGAATATTTTGTAATCGAACGTTTTATTTCAGTAATGCAATTCTGCATGCAATTTGAAGTAACTTTTTCCTTGGCGAAAATGCAATCCGCGACTTCGTTCACGAGTTATAAACGAAAAACGCTGACCAATGAGTGGCGAGCTCGCCTAGCGCTAGGCGACCGAGCCAACGAGCGCACGAAGCCCAGTTCCGCTGATTGGCTCGGCCGTTAGGGGCCGCCAGACGCGCTTGCCTCTGATTGGTCCACGTTTTTCGCTAATAACTCGTAAACGAAGCCGCGGATCGCATTTTCGCTAAGGAAAAAGTTGCTTCAAATTGCCTCAGGAATCCCTCGGGAATTTCCAGATGGCGAGACATTCTTGGGACACCCTCTATATAGCGCCATGCCGGCAGTCCAAAGATTGATGCAGAAGTTCGAGTTAATTCGGTGTTTGCGTGGCGGCGATCTTCGAAAAATCGATCTTTTGTCTGCACAGAGATAGTCTCGGGTGGTCAACCTTCAAAATCGTAGAAAGCCGAGGAGGCGTTTCTCGAATGGTGTCTCCTGGCACGGTGTCAATATACGTGTCGTACGGCGCGCGACCGTAGATTTAGAGCGGCCGAGCCGAAGTAAGACGTAAAGGCGCGTGTACGGCCGCTCGAAACAGGTGACTGCCGTCTATGGTTCGAGTGAATAATTAATCGGCCGTCTAAATACGGTGCACGAGGCGAAAGACTTACCTTCTCGACGACTGTGACTCCGCGCGGCTAATTAAAGACCGGCGAATATCGGCCAGCGAAGAACAGACCTCGAGGGGAGGCCCTGTTCCACGATTTCGAGACGCTTTCTTCGGATCCCGTTCAAGTTAGCACATTCGAAATTACATTGTTCGAAGCATCGCTTCAGATCGCTTCACTTTCGCATATTTTATTTTATTTTGTATGAATTGCTTTTTTTTGCATTTTTGCAGTGACATTATTTCAAATATTATTTTTTACTCCCTATTGTCGCACTTTCTGCGCGAAACAAGTATGCGCGGCGCTGTGCTCTCGAATAGCCTCTTATTTTTTCAATTATTGTTCCGTCACGTAGAACCTCCCGCAGACCTCTCTCGTGAAGGGTTTATGGCACGGACCAGCGTGGGTCATCTGAGGAGACGGAGACCTTTTTGGCAGCTGCCGAACATCCGGGCAGTGTCTCCGTCTTTTCTAATGATCGCGACGTGTCATAAATCCTAAAGGCCCGAAAAAACCTCCCTCAAAAACACTTGAGATTTTTGAACGTGTCTTGGGAAAGTTAGTCCCAACCGTCGCGGGGATGACATCTCAAGGCCCGGAGGACCTCCCCAACCACGCAATTACGTGTCGCACCCCTCTTCAAGACAAGGCCCGTGCAGGACGGTACGAGAGGGTGGTGACGAAACGTTCGGAGGACGCTGATTGGGAAATCGTAATTTTCGAGAAAACCAATCAGCGCATCCAGGCATGGAGGTGAAGGTTCCTTCAAGAATCTCAAGTGGGGAAAACGGGTATAAAAAACGCGAGCAGTCGAGGCAAAAAATATTCAGTCGTAATATTCAGTCGTAATTCAATCCGAGTAGTGGTTCAAGAGTGGTTCGGTAGTTTTCAAGCAATATTACTATACATTCTCGATAACGGAGTCTCACCCGTGCGTCGAACAGTCTCAATCGTTCGGAGACTCACTCGTCGCAACCGGAGATTCATTCGACTCGGGAATTCAATCGATCATCCACTCTAAATCGGTCAATCGGACCGATAACCACTTCAAAACCGACGCGTCTTCAGATAAGTGAAGCCCGGGCCTTACAACCCCGGTAGGGTTGACGTTCGATCCCCGCGCGTCAAAAAGGCGTCGTAAAACCACGGCGCTACAATTATTATTATTGCTAATATTAGTATTATTGCTATAGTATTATTGTTAAGGTATAAATATGCATTAAATATGGCGGCTGAAACGTATTGCGGATAGATTGCGTACAAAAATGGACAATTTGGGAAGAGGAGATAGGATTATTCGAGTCTCGCGGTTTATTTTTATAATTATAAATTGTCCACAATTATAAGAACGAGCCCAAATTATCCATTTTAGTGGACAATTATTGTTATAGTATTATTGTTAAGGTGAAAGGAAAACATTTTTTCTCGATTTTATAGTTTTTATTCGAATCGTTTCAGTGTTTGGAAATTGAAAAATATTTATATTACGTAAAAGCGTGGACGCGAAATTTTAAAAGATCGTTTCCAGACCGTGTCACGTGACTAGTCTCGCTTTAAAAATTAGGCGGAAGAATACTGACAAATTGGAATTTCAGTGTTTCAATATACTCGATAAATAATATACTCATTAAAATAATTTTGATTCGCAAAGCTCAATACAGTCGTTGTTGGATGGTTTATATATAATTCAGATCTTCCGAAAGGCATTTTTTAAAGTTTCGTTCTTGGCTCAGAAGTTAAAAAACGAGAGCTTTTTTTATTTTTTCTGTCATTCCAAGTAATAGCAAAATTTAAAAAAAAATAGAAATATTTTAGTCATCGTTTAGCAGACTAGTCTCTCCATCGTCTAAAACAAATCCAAGTAGTTTAGTTCAGTTTGAAAAATGTTATCGCGTTCTAAAAAACGTTTCTTAACTTTTGTCTGCAAGCGTGCATCGGCTGCGCTCGGGTTCAGTGGAATACGCAAGCATTGGTCAGACGTTGCGCCTGTATTCTTTATCGCATCGACTGTCTCGATGGATTTTGTACGTGCAATTTGAAGTTGCGTTACCTCGTCGAACAAAGTTACATTAGCTCTGCTTAATTTAAGATGATTCTATGACTATATTAAACTTAATAAAATCAATTGGTAGATGTCTTTTCGAGAAAATTCAGAACTTACAGTAATGTCTCCCTTACTGACGCTCAGATTGTCCACTGAAATGGACAATTTGGGAAGAGGAGATACGATTATTTGAGCCCTGCGGCTCGTTTTTATACTTGTTAACAATTCGTAACTATAAAAACGAGTCGCAAGGCTCGAATAATCATATCTGCTCTTCCCAAATTGTCTACAGTAATGTCTCCCTTACTGACGCTCAGATTGTCCACTAAAATGGATAATTTGGGCTTGTTCTTATAATTGTGGACAATTTATAACTATAAAAATAAACCGCGAGACTCGAATAATCGTATCTCCTCTTCCCAAATTGTCCATTTTTGTGCGCAATCTATCCGCGATACGTTTCAGCCGCCATATTTAATGCATATTTATACAGTGTGTTCGGAAAATCATGGTACAACCGGTAATAGGGTGATTCCACGTGCAAAACTAAGTCGAGAAAAAGGAATAACATTTTCTTATTTAAGGCTCCATTTTCGAGAAAAATTAGCTTGAAAGAGCAATACAGTAATGACTCCCTTACTGACGCTCAGATTGTCCACTGAAATGGATAATTTGGGAAAAGGAGATACGATCGTTCGAGCCTTTAGCTCGTTTTTATATTTGTTGAACATTGATAACTATAAAAACGAGTCGCAAGACTTGAATAATCATATCTCCTCTTCCCAAATTGTCTACAGTAATGTCTCCCTTACCGACACTTGGATTGTCCACTAAAATGGATAATTTGGGCTCGTTCTTATAATTGTGGACAATTTATAACTATAAAAATAAACCGCGAGACTCGAATAATCGTATCTCCTATTCCCAAATTTTCCATTTTTGTGGTCAATCTAGGCGTCAATTAGAGAGACATTGCTGTATTTCTGTGGACAATCTGAGCGTCAATTAGAGAGACGTTACTGTATCCGGTAGTTTTCGATGACAATCGATGACAACGAAAAAGATGATCCCGAAAACGATATTTGCCGATCTAGACCAGCGATTGGTCGCTCTATGAATCCTAATAAAATCCATCCTGGTTCGAAATTACAGCCGATCGATATCGATCGTGCGATCGCGACTGGGTCACGGAGTAATTTCGAAGTTCCCTCGTTTTCTTTCTTTTTCAAAAGCTGTTCGCCCTTGCGGAGGCGTCCGAGTGCTCCTTTTTACCGGCGTAATCTAACCGTAGCAACTTCAACTCTCTCTCTCTCTTTCCCTCTCTCGATTACTCGCTAGTTCTCCCGGCTCCGTGCCGCTCGCGGACTAAGTGCAATTTGCGGAATTGCAGTTTTCATTCGAAGGCGGAAAGTACGGATGTACATAGTCGCGCGAGCGCGCGCGCGCGCCTCGCAGCGCCGCTCGTCCGACTCTGCGAACATTAATCGGATTTACCGCGGAACTTGTCATTTAACTTCGCTCGACACCGAACACTTCACTTATTGTCTTTGAACACTTTGACCGTCGCGCGAGTCGCATACGGGGCGCATGGAGAATCCCGGCGCAATGTACGCGTAGCGAGTTTTTGCCGTTTTGTCCTAGCTCTGTCCCGAGTTGGCGACGATAAAGTGCCGTATCGATGCTCCAATTACTTCACCGTATTATCACATCGTATTATCTCATTTTAACCCTTTCGCTACTACGGGCCACTATAGTGGCCCTCCATAAGATGTCACTGAGGTACTACGGGCCACTATAGTGGCCTTTCGTATGATGCCACTGAGGTACTACGGGCCACTATAGTGGCCTTTCATAAGATGCCACTGAGGTACTATGGGCCACTATAGTGGCCTTTCGTATGATGCCACTGAGGTACTACGGGCCACTATAGTGGCCTTTCGTATGATGCCACTGAGGTACTACGGGCCACTATAGTGGCCCTCCATAAGATGTCACTGAGGTACTACGGGCCACTATAGTGGCCTTTCGTATGATGCCACTGAGGTACTACGGGCCACTATAGTGGCCCTCCATAAGATGTCACTGAGGTACTACGGGCCACTATAGTGGCCTTTCGTATGATGCCACTGAGGTACTACGGGCCACTATAGTGGCCCTCCATAAGATGTCACTGAGGTACTACGGGCCACTATAGTGGCCTTTCGTATGATGCCACTGAGGTACTACGGGCCACTATAGTGGCCCTCCATAAGATGTCACTGAGGTACTACGGGCCACTATAGTGGCCTTTCGTATGATGCCACTGAGGTACTACGGGCCACTATAGTGGCCCTCCATAAGATGTCACTGAGGTACTACGGGCCACTATAGTGGCCTTTCGTATGATGCCACTGAGGTACTACGGGCCACTATAGTGGCCTTTCGTATGATGCCACTGAGGTACTACGGGCCACTATAGTGGCCCTCCATAAGATGTCACTGAGGTACTACGGGCCACTATAGTGGCCTTTCGTATGATGCCACTGAGGTACTACGGGCCACTATAGTGGCCCTCCATAAGATGTCACTGAGGTACTACGGGCCACTATAGTGGCCTTTCGTATGATGCCACTGAGGTACTACGGGCCACTATAGTGGCCCTCCATAAGATGTCACTGAGGTACTACGGGCCACTATAGTGGCCTTTCGTATGATGCCACTGAGGTACTACGGGCCACTATAGTGGCCTTTCGTATGATGCCACTGAGGTACTACGGGCCACTATAGTGGCCCTCCATAAGATGTCACTGAGGTACTACGGGCCACTATAGTGGCCTTTCGTATGATGCCACTGAGGTACTACGGGCCACTACAGTGGCCTTTCATAAGATGCCACTGAGGTACTATGGGCCACTATAGTGGCCTTCCATAAGATGCATTATATTGCATAATGTTATTTCCTCTCATACTGTAAATTAAAGAGCGCATGCTAAGACGTTATAAATACCCTGGAATACCCTTTATTTATAAATACCCTTTGGAGAGAAATTTTTTCGTACGAAAACATTCAAGCAGCTTGGGTTCTCCGCCGCGGTACTCCCGCTGACGATCGGCGTCGCGTAGCGTGCAGTGATGTCGCGGCGCTCCGTTCAGCGGAAGTACCGCGGTGGAGAACCCGCCCGTAGCGAAAGGGTTAAAGAGAGGCAAGAACGCGACGAGAACGTGTAAAAAGATCCGTGACGTGTACCGGGAGAATGCAATCAAAAGGAACGCGTGTGCCAAAAGCGGTTCGCGAGATTTCGTTTCGGGATGATTTTTCGCTTCGGGATTCGGCGCGCTCCGATGGGTCGCGAAACGCTTCCAACGATCAAATAAAGTGTGTAATCGATGACAATTCCCGTTGCGCAACACGGGGATACCGAATACCGAATACCGAAAACAACGGTAGAAAATCATTTGTGCGTCGACGATATAAAAGCGATCAACTGTTAGAACTCGTTTGTAGAATCGAGGAATAACATCGTTAGAAGTAGGCAATCACCTAACTATCACCTAACTAATCACCTAAATCACCTCAATCAACTAATCACCTAAAATCTAATCACCTAACTAATAACCTAATTGACTACTATATGTTGCTTCAAGAGTCCATTTTTTTTCAATTTAGACAGCTGACTAGAAGAAGAATGGTATTATAATGATTATTCTTAATCGACGATTTAAGGTTACGTTTAATTAATGAATTCTTCGGTTTAATTTTATAACTCGATTAACATAATTATTAGAATTTGTTCTTTCGATTGCAATTGGTATAAATCTAGATTAGGTTTCACAAAATTCCGGAACGTTGGCTAAAAAATAGTCCTGTTCGATGAAAGATTAATAATGATATTTGATTAATACGTCCTGGCGTTGCAACTGTTTTAATTCTTAGCAATGGAATAGTTCATTAGTTCATCAACAGTTGATCGACAGTTCATCTATCGATGTTACTAATAATCGAAATAGGGGCGTTAAATATAACAATGATTATCAACATCAAGAAGAAGATTTTCAATCATTTTAATTATATATGAATCGAATATAACATTATTAAATTCTGGGCACTCCTGGCTTCGATATCATTAATGAGTATAGATCGGTTTTCATAATTCATCAATGAGATATAAAGTTCTTAATGAAGTGACTGAAATAATGAATAATAATAAATATAGTGAAATAACAAATATAAATATATTATATAATATAATAATACTGAAATAATGAGTATAGGTTAATATAATATAATAATATTGAAATAATAAATATAGGTTAATATAATAATACTGAAATAATAAATATAGGTTAATATAATATAATAATATTGAAATAATAAATATAGGTTAAAATAATAATACTGAAATAATAAATATAGGTTAATATAATAATACTGAAATAATAAATATAGGTTAATATAATAATACTGAAATAATAAATATAGGTTAAAATAATATAATAACACTGAAATAATAAATATAGGTTAATATAATATAATAATATTGAAATAATAAATATAGATTAAAATAATATAATAACACTGAAATAATAAATAAAGGTTAATATAATATAATAATGCTGAAATCATGAATATAGGTTAATATAATAATACTGAAATAATAAATATAGGTTAATATAATATAATAATATATTGAAATAATAAATATAGGTTAAAATAATATAATAACACTGAAATAATAAATAAAGGTTAATATAATATAATAATGCTGAAATCATGAATATAGGTTAATATAATAATACTGAAATAATAAATATAGGTTAAAATAATATATAATAACACTGAAATAATAATAAAAATATAGGTTAATATAATATAATAATACTGAAATAACGAATCTAGGTTAATATAATATAATAATACAAGTAATATGAATTACATTGACCCTAATTGGCCCTCAGCTTGGACCCAAAAACGAACAATTTGGAAAGAATATGCTCGAATAATCGTAACCCATTTTCCCAGATTTTCCATTTCTGTCTACAATCTGACCGTCGATTAGGGAGAATTTACCGCAATCGAAGAGGACAATTGTCACAATTCCACGGACAATCGGAGAGAATTTACAGCACAGTTACACCAACTTCTCGGTGTGCGAACCGTCGTCGCGTCGCGTCGGAGCTGGCTCGTTCGATCGTTTTACGGGAAACGGCGATCCGATTGTGTCGCAAAAAGAAAGTGAAACGAAATCGCGTGAACGCGTTCGCTTTAGGCTACACGGCGACGGAGCAGAGGGGGAGGGCGGAGAAAAAGTCTAAGAAACGGGCATGCAAAGCAAGTGGCAGCCAGTCAGGCCACGGGGGATTTGCCAATCATAACGAGATCGGTTATTGCTTCGCCGGTCGGATTTCCAGGTGCATACCACGCCCTGGTACGTGCTCGTGAACCTTGAAAGACCAGCGACATTCCTTTTACAGGGCTGAACTGGAGCATTCCCGCATAAAACGCGGCGCGCTGTGACGTTCGAAACGAACGTTGCACACGATCGGCGCTGGTGAAATGCGCGCGGCATTTCGTACTTCGTTCTCGTTACAGGACACGTAGCTCGGCCATTTTATATAGAGCAGCCTTGTATCGAACAATTACCGCGGGAGCGAAAACGCTCGAGAGAAAGAGAGAGAGAGCAAAAACTCTCTCGAGAGAGAGAGGGAGAGAACGAAAACGCTCGATAGAGAGAGTGAGAGAGAGAGCGAAAACGCTCGAGAGGGAGAGAGAGAGCGAAAACATTCGAGAGAGAGAGAGAGAGAGGGAGTGAGAGAGCGAAAACACTCGAGAGAGAGAGAGAGAGAGAGCAAAAACGCTCGAGAGAGAGAAAAACAGAGAGAGCAAAAATGCTCGAGAAAGAGAGAGAGAGAGAGAGAGAGAGAGAGAGAGAGAACAAAAACGCTCTAGAGAGAGAGAGAGAGAACGAAAACGCTCGAGAGAGAGAGAGAGAGAGAGAGCGAAAACGCTCGAGAGAGAGAGCGAAAACGCCCGAGAGAGAGAGAGAGAGAGAACGAAAACCCGAGAGAGAGAGAGAGAGAGAGAGAGCGAAAACGCTCGAGAGAGAGAGAGAGAGAGAGAGAGAGAGATCTACGTCTCGACCGCTCGCCGCCACGCAGTGCGGCGGATCCCCGATCGGGCCGAACAATAGAGGAATTTTGATGACCGGCAGAAAATCTGTTCGTTTTTATTGCGCCAAAAAAGGTCTACGGAGCAATTGATTTCTCGATCTTCTCAGTGCAGGCTGAAACGAAAGCGTCCGATGGAAGGAATGTCTGCTCTTTATATTATTATTTTCACGACTTTACGATACAATCTATCGTTTTCAGAGGCTATGATATTGTCGTCGCTGTTCTTACGATTAAATATTGTTTATTTGTAGAATATTTGCGAAACGCGTCCGTTCTTTTTTAGAGCGATAGAACTTTCGATAGGATTATCTGTCATTTGTGACGGTCGATAACGTAATAGATAACATTTTGTTTTGACGTTTTCACGTTTATCTGTAAACTCTTATAGCGTAAGAAACGCGACTGAACGTCTTCTACCTTTCCCTGTAAAAAATGCGATCGGGAAAATCCACGCAAACGTTCCGTGAACTGGTGCAATCGTGTGCCTGTGTACGAAACGCGGGGATGCCAATTGTTCAAACACACCTAGAATAAACATTTCTTTCGACAGCTGATCGTTGCGTAACAACGTTTACACGAGTGAATTTGTAACAAACATCGTTGAAAGATACGGATAGAATTTTTACATCGCGCGACTTTTTTATTTTCTATTTATTATCTATTATTTTTCCGTTGTATTGTTTGTGCCACTGTTTCAAGCCGGGGGCACAATTGAGACAAAAAGAATTAACTTTTTAAGTTGATTTATATTATAATGTTATATTATAATTGTTCGTGCCTTGCGTCTCGTTGTTATAATTATTGACAATCGAATAATTGTATCTCCTCTTCTCAAACTGTTCATTTTTGTTTAGAAGCTGAAGGAGAATTAGGGAGACTTACTGAGATTTACTTTCAGTCAATTATCAATTATTAGGCATCTTTTATGCACGTTTATAATGCACTCTAGATTCCCTATAATGTACTTACTAAAATGAGATTATTTTATTCCTTGATAATATAAATTAAATAATTAAAATATGCCGAACTATAGCACAAATATTTTCAATGTTCGTTTTCAAATGACATACTACTTGAAATATTGTCTGAAAAATTTGTTAAATTAAAAATAATTTTTCTCACTTCTATAGGATTCCCATTTGATACGACAAAGTGCATTTTATGCATATAAAATTGGGTCTTGTGGCGACTCGTACAGCAGTTACACTTTCAACAATATTTTGAATCGAAACTTCGTTCATATAAAAATGATCCTCGAACGTGATATAACAATTTCAACGGTGCTTCGGGGTCACCACTCGAGTGCAAAGGGGTAACTCCTCGCGCTGTGATTTTCTTCTCGGCTGCGTCGATTAGCGCGTCTTTGTCTCTAAATAATTCCCTCTGAAGTATACTTTGCACAATTCTATTGCAATTGAATACGTATTAATACAAGTTCGTCGCGTTATTGCTGGAAGGGATCCGTATCTTTGTCTCTAAATAATAATATGTATAATTATTTGTCTCTTAATAATTCCCTCCAAAGTATACTTCTCCTAATTCTTTTGCAATTGAATACGTATTATTACAAGTTCGTCGCGTTATTGCTGGAAGGGATCCGTATCTTTGTCTCTATAAATAATAATATGTATAATTATTTGCCTCTAAATAATTTTCTCTAAAGTATACTTCACACAATTCTATTGCAATTGAATACGTATTAATACAAGTTCGTCGCGTTATTGCTGGAAAGGATCCGTATCTTTGTCTCTAAATAATAATATGTATAATTATTTGTCTGTTAATAATAATATGTATAATTATTTATCTCTAAATAATAATATGTATAATTATTTATCTCTAAATAATAATATGTATAATTATTTATCTCTAAATAATAATATGTATAATTATTTGTCTCTAAATAATTCCCTCTAAAGTATACATCGCACAATTCTATCGCAATGGAATACATATTAACCCTTTGCACTCGAGTGGCGACTCTGAGGCACCACTGAGAGATTGTTGTACCACGTTCCAAGATCATTTTTATATTATGAAAGTTCAAGATTTCTTGAAAATCATTAAAAGCGTAACTGTTTTATGAATCGCGAGGCTCAGCTTCATATACATCAAATGCACTTTGTGTATGATATAAAATGGAAATACTGGAAGGCAGAAAAATTGTTTTAGATTCACAGTTGAAGTGGCTTCGAGTGCAAAGGGTTGATACAAGTTCGTCGCGTTATGGCTGTAAGGGATCCGCATCGCAAGGGTTGCATTATCGAGGCACGCTCGTTTATCTCGCGAAGAGGAGAGCGACCTCGAGTATCCGGCGATCTGGGACACGCCGAGACGCACTCGGCATCGCCTTGCCGATAAGAATATGCGGAGACCTTGACAGAGGCGACTCCTCCCACGACTGCGGCCAAGACAAGGTGGACGCGGAGCCGTGAATCGCATACAATATCGCAGGTTTCACTCCGGCGACCGGGCCCCGCGGGCCTAACACGATTCAAATGAATTTTCCAAGATGATCGGCCCGCGAGTTTCGACACGCCGCGGCGCGGCGGCGCGGAGGGAGCGTGCGACGCGATGCAGAAACTATGTCTGTCGCAACCGGAGTGCCGATTGTACACGCGAAAACGTCGAGAAACGGATCGTGACGAGCAGACCGCGGATCTGTTTTTGCAAAATAAATAATCTATCAGTCAATCTGGACAGACCAGACTGCATTTGCTTCTTTGGATAATGAATTAACGAAGCGAGAATTGTGTAACGATATTGTTACGGTTTTCTGATGTCTTCTCTGCTCTGTATTTCGCTTATTCGTTTTTACCGGGGATATATTAATTTATTATTATATAATATAATTTGTGATACAATAATATATATAATTATATATTAATTATTATATATATATATATTATCATTATTATATTATATATTATTATTATTATTATTATTATTATTATTATTATTATTATTATTATTATTATTATTATTATTATTATATTATAGTGATAATATGTATAATATAATATAATAATGATAATATATAATATAATATAATAATGATAATGTATAATATAGTATAATAATTTTAATATATATAATATAATATATAATTTATAATACAAAAATGTTCGTTGCAAAATATCAGAAGTCTTTATGTAACGATTTTTCGACGATGTTTGATTTTACATTCTTTTTCTCATAAATGAATTAGAGTCGGGACTATTGGCTCTCTCTCTCTCTCTCTCTCTCACTCTCTTTTTCTCGGTATTACGCCCGATTTATAAAAGATAATACCGATCGTTTAAGCTCGACCACCGAGAAGACTTTACGATTCTCTATACCCGAGGGAAATAAACCGAAGCTCCACGGATCGACCTTCGGTTACATCGATCACAAAAATACACTGTTGTACCCTACAATTTCGCATCGATTCCATCTACAATAATCTCAAAATTTCACACGAGCCGAAACATCATATCGAAATCAATAGAGAAACCTTTTTCATTATACTGAACCGCATGAAATCAAAATTCATCAATGTATGTAATCGGCTTTAATGAAGCAGCCGAAAGATAAAATAAAGAAACTGTAATTCTGTCGATAGAAGCAGAATAATAAACAATACAGTGTATTAAAAAGATGCATCTGCTTCTCCTAGAGATAACGATAACAAAGCTGAAACTAATTTCTAGTTCGAGCCTGTTTAGAGCAATTTTACTTCGATCAAACGAAGCAGGCAGTCGAAGCGTTAACCTTTTAGGCCAGACGCGCCACTATAGTGGCTTGCTCTAGTAGCTCATTCGCTCATCGTTCGAACCAAATAATCGTCTTCATATGCATTGTTTCACACTTCTTTTGTCTTCGCATCGATTTACAACAGTCTACAGGGTGTCCCAAAAATGTCTCGCAATCCGAAAATGGCGGGTTCCTCGGATCATTTGAAGCAACTTCTTCCTTTACAAAAATGTTCTCCGAGGCGCCGTTAACGAGTTATTAACGAAAAAACAGTGACCAATAAGAATCGAGTACGGCTGACGCGAGGCGGCCCAGCCAACCAGCGCGCGAAGCCCAGTTCCGCTCATTGGCTCGATCGCCTCGCGCCGGCTGAGCTCGTCTCTCATTGGTCACTGTTTTTCGTTAATAACTCGTTAACGGTGCCTCGGAGAAAATTTTTGTAAAGGAAAGAGTTGCTTCAAATGGCCTGAGGAACCCGCCACTTTCGGATTGCGAAACATTTTTGGGACCCCCTGTATATACAGTAT
This sequence comes from Megalopta genalis, assembly GCF_051020955.1. Lineage (NCBI taxonomy): Eukaryota > Metazoa > Arthropoda > Insecta > Hymenoptera > Halictidae > Megalopta > Megalopta genalis. Next base: position 3,222,943 of record NC_135018.1, read on the forward strand.
CAGACTCTGTACAGTACACATCAGACTTTGCCGTCCAGAGAAAAAAAAAGCCTCGCGCAGAATTCAGTCGTACCTAAAAGGTTAAGACGATTAGGCTTCCAGAAAGAATTCCTGCGGATTTTCGAAACGTTTCGTAAGCCGAGCGAACGGATTCGCTTTCCTACTGTTCTCATTCATCGCACGCGTATCCGTGAAAGCGAAAACTGTGTCGAATCGACGCAAGGGAGGGACGCAGAATGAAACGATTTTTGCGAGTTTCTCTCACCGGCGGCACACTCGACGCAAACGCTACGCGAGTACGTCTCGCTGTTACAAAGGCTGGAAATTTCGACTTTTTCGCGGCGCGTTTTTACGAAAAAACGGAACGATTGTAAAGCGCGTAGCGATTGTTGCGACTCGAGCGAAATTAGCGATGCCGACGTTTAAATGAAACCAACGTCGCGCCTTGTTCGCCGATATCAAGAGTGAACTCGATTCGTGAGTTACTGTATCGCGTAAGAAATGAAGAATATATAAAATACCAGAATATTTAATCTGAATATAATAGTCGCGAGAGCACGATGCAAAGAGGAAGCGCGATCCGCGAGCGTTACGCTAATGACAAAACCGTCGAAAATCTTTCCGGTGCCTAACAATTATAGCTTCTCGGGTGAGTCATTTGTTCGCGATGGCAGCAACGCGATAGCGGCCCGAGTGCTCGGTCTCGATAGGGAAGAAGTGGGCCAGTCGGCGATAAACCAACAGTTTTCAACAAATTCGTGGGTGGAGCTCGGTGGTCGCGTGCTCGTCGAGCGGCCAGTGTTCCGTGTCCTATTATAGAACGGCGATTACATCGTTTCCGATGCTTGTTAATCGCGAGCCACCTCGTTCTCTTATTTCGTTACGCAATTCGTTCGGTAAATTACAGCCGTAAAATTCGCCAATTAATCCGGGGGCAACGTCATTATGGAATTCTGGCGTGCACAGTGTGTGCACGATGAATCGACCGGCTCTGCTCTACCGTGAACTCTCTACTTGCAAAACGTTTTCATTACATCGGGACGTTCTTAACCTTTTAGGTACGGCTGAATTCTGCGCAAGGCTATTTCTCTGGACGGCAGAGTCTGATGTGTATTGTACAGAGCCTGATACTGTATATACAGGGTGTCTCAAAAATGTCTCGCAATCCGAAAGTGGCGGGTTCCTCGGGCCATTTGAAGCAACTTTTTCCTTTACAAAAATTTTCTCCGAGGCACCGTTAACGAGTTATTAACGAAAAACAGTGACCAATGAGAGACGAGCTCGGCTGGCGCGAGGCGATCGAGCCAATGAGCGGAACTGGGCTTCGCGCGCTGGTTGGCTGGGCCGCCTCGCGTCAGCCGTACTCGATTCTTATTGGTCACTGTTTTTTCGTTAATAACTCGTTAACGGCGCCTCGGAGAACATTTTTGTAAAGGAAGAAGTTGCTTCAAATGATCCGAGGAACCCGCCATTTCCGGATTGCGAGACATTTTTGGGACACCCTGTAGACTGTTGTAAATCGATGTGAAGACAAAAGAAGTGTGAAACAATGCATGTGAAAACGATTATTTGATTCAAACGATGAGCGAGTGAGCTACTAGAGCAAGCCACTATAGTGGCGCGTCGTCCAGAGAGATGACATCCGCGAAAGCCACTATAGTGGCGTGTCGTTCTGAAAGATGACATCCGCAGAAGCCACTATAGTGGCGCGTCAGGCCTAAAAGGTTAAAGAAAAAGTCTGATACAAATAAAAATAAAAAATATATTCGCCGAGCTCGGCGGAAAGAAGTCGCGCGAAAAATTCTACGAACCGAGTCCTCGATAAAGGGGGCAACGGATCGTCGGTTCACGCTTTACGACGCCGCGTTACGCAACCTCGACGCACATCCAGTTCAACCGGGGGGGATCTGACTTTCACGCGGTGATCTAATTATTACGCTGGCGCCTGCGAGACGCTGCGATCTTCGAAATACTGCCTTCGTTTAACCCTTTCTGCTCTGCGCAGTAAATTCTCCACGATTGTCCCTCGGCTCCTAGACAAAGACGGATGATTTGGGGAGAGGAGATACGATTGTTCGAGCCTCGCGGCTCGTTTTTATAGTCGACGATTGTCGACAATTATAGCAAATTCTCTGTAGAAGGCTCAGAGCTCGGAATTGAAAACGGTAATCGCCAGATAGTCGGACGCAATTTTTTGAGTATGGCGAATGATTTTTTTTAGAAACTCGGGGCGATCGGCAAGAAAAGGCTGCGGCCTTAGCTTTTTTATTTCTAATTTTTTGGCACGATTCGAAGGCAATTCGGAGGCCACGTGATGCGATTCGAAGGCGATTCACACGATTCGAAGGCAATTCGTAGGCTACGTGATGCGATTCGAAGGCAATTCGAAGGCATTTGACACGATTCGAAGGCCTCGTGAAGCGATTCCAAGGCAATTCGGAGGCCATGCGACACTATTCGAAGGCAATTCGGAAGCCACGTGACACGATTCAAAAACAATTCGGTAAGCTTGCGTAGAGAGTCTCGCAAGCCTCGAATAATCGTTTCTCCTATTCCCGAATTATCCATTTTTGTTCACAAGCTGATGGGCAATTGGGGAGATACTTTGAGACCAGGCCAGAATAAAACAAACAAACAAAAAATACGAATAAGATTCGAAAAGAATCACGATATTGGTAATAATTATTTATCGTTCCTTACTTTGCCGAATACCAACTCAAATAACAATAATTGAAGTAACAAATTGAAGTAATAAAAGAATGAAATTGCAGAAATAAAGAAGAAATAAGTAGAATTGAATCGAAGAAATAAAATTAAGCAATAAAAAGTACTAGAATTGTTAATTTTATAAAATAAAACCGTCTTTTTGATCCACTGTTTGAACAGCAACGCTTCTACTGTGTTCGACGAGTATACTCGTCGTCGCTTGATTTTCGCGACACGCACAGATGCTCGCTCTGAGAAGAAGGCGCCACAGCTAACTACAAACTGGTTAAGTAACGCTGGAAATTCAGCAGCGTCTTATAGTTTTGTCGCGGTGTGTATGTCGCGAGACTGTCGTCAAGTTGCGCAGGACAGGTCGATAAACTTTGCGATTGACAGGGACTTTATTGAGTTTCCTATCAGCGAACAGACAGGTCGAGTAGCTACTATTATACGCCGGGAAAGTGTTCTTCGGTAGCCGGCGGTCTGTCGAATGCCGACAACTTTATGCCCGGTCGATTAGACGGCGAGGAGTGTTGACACGTCGCGGATTTTTCTTAATTCCAGCTGGCCAGTGTTCCGAGTAAGCCGAGTGGAGTCGTTGCGCGGCTTCGCGCATAGAGACGTTACACCGGAGTTATTAATATTTCCTTTCTTCGCGCTTGCACGCGGAAATTTATTTCGCCGCCGAGGAAATTATGGGCGACGGTGAACGTACCTGTTGCGACGACCGCTGCGTTCTCCTCTCGCGCTTCGACAGGAGCTATTCTGCTGTTCTATTTGGTTGGCAACTAAGTAATTGCCGATTTCAGTTATAGATGTCTCTCGCTCCCATTTTTATGATATCCGTAAATGTTATATTATTATTATTATATGATAATATTATATATATTATTAATATATAATAATAATGTAATATAATATATAATAATAATATAATATTATTATAATATAATAATAATAATAATAATTATTATTATATATATTATTATTATATTATAATATTATTATATATAATAATAATAATTATTATTATATATATTATTATTATATTATAATATTATTATATATAATAATAATTATTATTATTATATATATTATTATTATATTATAATATTATTATATATAATAATAATAATAATTATTATTATTATTATTATTATTATTATATTATAATATTATTATATATAATAATAATAATTATTATTATTATAATATTATTATTATTACGTTATTTTTTATTATCCGTGAATGTTAGCAACTGGACAAATTGAATGCAGCGGTCAAGGAAAAGCGACCAGAATTGGCCAATCGTAAAGGTGCCATTTTCCAACAGGACAATGCTAGGCCGCGCACGTCTTTGTCCACTCGGCAAAAATTGATGGATATTGGTTGGGAATCGATGTTACACCCACCATATAGCCCCGATCTCGCGCCATCGGATTACCACTTATTTCGATCCCTGGACAACTCCCTTCGTGGTAAAACTTTTAACGATGATGACGCTGTAAAATCTCGCTTAACTCAGTTTTTGGCCGAAAAGGATCGGACTTTCTACGAGCGTGGAATTTTCAAGTTGTCAGAGAGATGGCAAAAGGTCGTCGAACAAAATGGAAAATACATTACAGATTAAACTTCGTTCCAAGTAAAAAAAAATTTTTTATTTCATTGAACAAATCGGCAATTACTTAGTTGCCAACCCAATAGAAGCTTATTCTGCCTAGACGGTCGTGGCCTAAGATTCGGAACTGTCACCGATCGATTCTCGACTGGTTACCGATTTTCGATAACTATAAAAACGAGACGCAAGGCTCCCATCTTTCGAAATTGTCCATTTTTGCGCGCAATCTGGGCGCGAATTAGGGAGAAATTGACGATCGGATTGAACACAAAAATGGACAATTTGGGAAGAGGAGACACGATCAATCGAGCTTAGCCACTCGTTTTTATAGTTACCGATCGTCGACAACTATGAAAACGAGACGCAAGATTCGAATAATCGTATCTCCTCGTCCCAAATTGTCCATTTTCTTGCACAATCTGAGAGCGCGAATTAGGGAGAAATTACTGAAACTCGTAAAAGAAGCCGCGGATTGCATTTTTGCTAAGGAAGAAATTGATGAAAATGACCTCGGGAACCCCTCATTTCTCACTCGCATAATAATTTTAGGGCACCCTGTATACTTTCATGCGAACAAATCTTTTCTACAGACATTTTTCTCGAAATCTTACTTTGCGACATGATTGACATTTGAGAGGATCTAGTTCTTCGATAAACATCAAATATGTATCGAGAGAATCTCCGGCAAACCTGCCACTATCGCATGAACCAGAACCTTCGACAAATCTTGACTCTGCTCGAATCTTTTCTTGGTACAGCGAAAGTGAAAAGAACGCTCTTAAAGTATCAAAACTCGAACTTCGGCGTGCCGTCATCTTTTTAAGAAACAGAGATCGTTTTATTTACTTTAGCTCACGTCGTGTGTCAACTTTGACACGCGATAATCGGGGCGCCCGCAGTATTTCGCTCGCAGTAATAGGTACATAATCGCACATAGTACGTAATATATGCACACGCATGGTTTCTTTGTATTATGCTTTATGATGAAATTTGTGCTTTCGGAGATGCAATATTTTGAGAAAAATAAATATTCAAGTAAGGGAACAAATAAAAGATCATTAGGATATATTATAAAGAATAGTACTATTATAAAGGATATGGTAGAAATAATAATATTGTAAATAGTATTATAATAGTAATATTCTTTATAATATTATGTTGTATATAATATTGATTATATTATATTAATATTAATTATATAATATTGATCATATTATATTAATATTAATTATATAATATTGATCATATTATATTAATATCAATTGTATTATATTAATATTGATTATATAATATTGATTATATTATATTAATATTAATTATGTAATATTGATTATATTATATTAATATTAATTATATAATATTGATTATATTATACTAATATTAATTATACGTAATATTGATCATACTATATTAATGTTAATTACATAATATTGATTTGATTACCTATTATGTAATATTTACTGTATACATATAATATTATAAAGAATAGACTATATTATAAACAATCGAGTTGCCAATTTATTGGCGCAAAGGGTCTCGTTTTCTCTGTGAAAGCTCGCCTTCATTGAGAAACCGCAGCGATGCCGTTGCGCCCACCCTATCGCGCAACAAAGTGTTTTGACATTTCCTCGCCTCTCGCTGTCTTTGAGGAAAACAAGACCACCAGAAAGCCGGTGAATGTAACCTCGAAGGGTCTCAAGGTGGAAACAGGAGGCGCAACGGCGGGAAATTAGGTCGCGGAGAGAACTCGAATTCCCGAGTGCGGGTTACGCGAGACAGAGAGGCGAAAGAATACCGGCCGCCGCGGCGCGGTATAACGATCCATCGAGAAACCCCTTGGCAGGCTGCTGGTTCGATCGTGCGAGGTGCCTGTCTCGCAATAAACCGCAAGGCTCCGAAAAGGTCCCGAGGTACGATTAACCATCGCTGAGTCTGGTCGGTGCACAATCAAGGTCTGGGCGCTTTCGTTCCGAACTCGACTCGGACACCTCAGATTTGTGTCGGTGCGAATGCAGGCGCAGCTTAATGCGTTTGCAGATCGAGCCAGAAACAGAAAAATGAACGGAAAAATAAACGGAAAATCGGCGGTTCCGTGGCGCAGATTTTTGTGGACGTTGCGACACGTTTCGCTTTCTTCGCGTGCATCTTTCTCTGCCGATATTTTGTGCAACAGAGCCACGATCGTCGGAGTCGAAACGCGAGTCGAGCCGTTCGGACGATCGAATAGCTCTGTTTTTCTATCCAATCGTGTCTCCTCTTCCCAAATTGTCCATTTCTACGAGCTGAGAGACCGCCGAAGAGAATTTGCTCCACCAAAATGTTTCTAAATTCTCGTAATCTTCTCGCAGTTTTTTAGCACGCGTACGCGAACGTGCGAAGATCCGTTGCGTTTGCAATTATTGGACCGTGGGAAGAGCTTTTTAATTAGAGAGACAGCGTCGACGCGGCTCGTCTTGGAGAGGAGATTCCGTTCGGGCCGTTCAGAAAAATGCGCAACAATCGGATCTTCGCTCGAATAAATTTTTGTTAAGACACCATGCTCTTGGGACCGGTGAGATATTTTAAAGCTCGCGGGTCAAGCCGTTCGGATGATCTAATAACTCTGTTTTTCTATCTAATCGTGTCTCCTCTTCCCAAATTGTCCATTTTTACAAGCTGAGAGACCATCGAAGAGAATTTACTCTACCAAAATGTTTCTAAATTCTCGTAATCTTCTCGCAGTTTTTTCTCGCAGTTTTTTAACACGCGTACGCGAACATACGAAGATCCGTTGCGTTTGCAATTATTGGACCGTGGGAAGAGCTTTTTAATTAGAGAGACGGCGTCGACACGGCTCGTCTTGGAGAGGAGATTCCGTTCGGGCCGTTCAGAAAAATGCGCAACAATCGGATCTTCGCTCGAATAAATTTTTGTTAAGACACCAAGCTCTTGGGACCGGTGGGATATTTTAAAGCTCGCGGGTCGGAGAGAGGGCTAGTTTTATTTTGTAATTTCCCCGAGGGCCGCCGGTTGACATGGTTCCGTACAAGCGGATGAAGATACGTGTGTACCGGAAAACGAAAATGTCACCGCACCGGCGACCGGTCTTTCGCGTATTACGGCGAAATTATTCGCCGTTCGGCGGAAGTCGCGGAAAACGCGCCGGACAAGGATTTTTCTGGTGGAATCGCGCGAAAATTTCGCGCGTCGCGATGCAACACCAGCAGATGCAGATATTTATACTCGTCGTAAATCGACCATTTTTGTGCAGAAATTACTGTTCTAAACAATATAAATTATAACGTACAGGGTGTCCCAGGTTTTAATGTTCAAACTTTGTTAGTGTATTCTATGGTACAAAAAATTCCGAACGAACCTCGTCCGATTCGCGTTGGTAAAACACGGTTGTTTCTCTTCTAAATATCAGAAGTTGCTAAATTCTACGTGTTTCCCCTTGAAAGCAGGCTCGATCTCGATACAATTTATTTAAATATATGAACAAATTATGCATTTCTTAGAAATTCTACACAATTGCAATATACAATTACATATGTACATGTACATATTATGTACTGACATGAACGTACTCCGCGGACAACGCGTACGATAAATAAACAAATGTAACATAAATTAATTTATAATTAATGATTTTTGGTAATGTAATGGTGCATCTAGAGATCCCAAGAAAATTTACTGTGGCATTGTCCAATGATTTTTCAGAAAATACTTCATGACACTCGCTTACTTTATCTCTGTTACACGAGAACACCCCTTTAATAGAGTATCAAAGTCGAGAAAGAATTATCATTATATATACAGGGTGTCCCAGGTTTTAATGTTCAAACTTTGTTAGTATATTCTATGGCACAAAGTAAGAAAAAAATGTTATGCAAACATAGGTCATATAGAGCTTCATTAAGAAATTATAACAAAAATTCAGAATAGGAATAGTAATCGACTTGCTGTTACTGCGAGCATTGGCTTGAATAGATCAGCACATGCCGTGTGTTTATGTGAGCTGTGTTTATTAATACATTTCGAAATGTATTAATAACCGTTGTTGACAATACATGATTGACGTCGATCGAAGATTTTTTTTTATTTTTTATTTTTTTTTTAGTTGATTACTATTCCTATTCTGAATTTTTGTTATAACTTCTTAATAAAGCTCTATATGACCTATGTTTATGTAACATTTTTTTCTTACATTGTGCCATAGAATGTACTGACAAAGTTTGAACATTAAAGCCTGGGACACCCTGTATATTGTTACGGCGGCTTAACCAAATCAAGTCGCTGTAATGTGAAACTGCCCTGTTGTGAGCAACTCCTTAAAAAATAATGGAAGATAGGGGTTGCCAAGGAAGTGTGTAATAATAAACAATAGACAATCGAGGAACATTTTAAGTCGAACGAGCAACATTTTAAATTGAAAGATCTGTAGTTTATATTCCTTAGTTTATTCTTTATTCTTTATTCTTTATTATTCTGATAGTTTATATTCTTTATTGTAAATAAAATGCCGCGTTGCGAGAGAAATGAAATGATTCGCAACATATATAATATAAATTACATTATAAAATGTACTTTTTATTATCGTCCGTATTAATGTATATTTGTTCTCAATTGTTCCAGGTAAGTCGAGGCGTGATTTTACAGTGCCGATTACACGGGCTTATGGTTACAAATAGTTGTAAGTACTGTGCAGGTCTCTAAAATATTACGAAAATTATCACCGATTCCATTCATTTCGATAAATGGATCGTTCTTGATTCACGATAGAATTATTATGAGATCGGGACACGTGTAACGCGTATGCATTTGTATGCATTAAACTATCGATGCAATGTAAACGAACGAACTTTTAACGATACAAAACGGAATTACATAAACGTGCGTGTTAATATTAGTAGTTGAACAATGAACGAAACGGATTTCCGGATAGCACAGCTACGAAAACACAACGGAGGCCGGTTGCATATTTCATTAAGTTACGATACCAATTTGAAACGAGATCTCGTACGATGTATCATCATCAAATCGTACGAGATATCGACGAGATTAATAAAATACGTTTGCATCGAAATATAAGTTATCTGCTTTTATTTTTCGTTTTCGTTGCTATATTTCATTGCTGTGTGACATTCTTTAGAATTAGTTGGAAGCGGTAATTTATTTCACAAAGAGGTTAGAATTTCCAAAGTGGCAAAAGAAGAGTGCATTAAAGTCTCGAGGGGCCAAATGCTTCTGTAAACTTTAATAATTAATACTAGATTTAGGGAGCACAAGAAACAGCTGTTTTATATTTCTTCATAATTTAGTTTATGTATATATTAGTTATACTAATATTATTACTAATATTATACATACATATACATATATATTAGTTTTACTAATATTATACATACATATACATATATATTAGTTTTACTAATATTATTACTAATATTATATATATATATATATATATAATATATATATATATATATATATATATATATATATATATATATATATATATATATAATATATATATTTTTTATATAGTTTTACTAATATTATTACTAATATTATACATATATATATATATATATATATATATATATATAATATTAGTAATAATATTAGTAAAACTATATAAAAAATATATATATTAGTATATATTAGTTTACACATTTATTTATTTTATTCTGATTTTGAAGTGTTACTGTAACATTTATCGTGTAAGTAGCATATAAATTGTATAAATAACTCATAAATATATCTTTACGATATGAATAATCGTAAATTAGAAAATTAGTGGCCCGTCATTTTGACGGGTTCCGTAAATCTAGTGCTAACAATCGAGATGATGTTTGGGTAATCTCTCTTTCAGCTGGTAATTATTTAATTATAAAATGGTAATTATTTTCCAAAAAAAATGAGAATGAATTTTTATACAACTTCTATTTTTACCAACTGCATCCGGAAGTATTGACGACTATACTTGCTCTTAGCGACTGTAGATAGTTATTTATACAATAATAATGTGAACAATATGCCACTGACAACATAGTAGTACAGTTAGAAAAATTAAATGTTTCTTAAATGGCCTTAGTTGAGTGGTCAGGAGGTCCAACAACCATTTCTTGATAATAAGAAATCAATATTTATTTATTCAATATTTAATCAATATTTATTTATTCAATATTTAATCAATATTTATTTATTCAATATTTAATCAATATTTATTTAAACGCCGAACCTGGTAACTTCTCTTTCTTCTTCTTCTTCTATGCAAATACGCTTTGATGTCGCAGAATTTTGTGACGTCAAAGGCATTGTCAAACAACGTGTGTCGATCCGAAAAACATTGTCAAACAACGTGTTTCGTGGAATTGTGGCGTCGAAGCTGCAAAAAGCGCTAGCGTCCGAAAACATGATGCAGCACGCAGGAAAAATATGAAGTGTCCCGTGTATTTATGATCCCGGCGAGCATAATTCCATAAACGGCGCAGTAGTTAAGAGACGTCGCTGTTGCATAAACAGGCTATTTCCCGATTGCGTCGGAACCAACCGTTCACTTTTTTTCAAAAACCGGAGCTTAATGGTATTTACGAAAAATAAAAAACATCGAATAACAGTTCCGATAATATATATATTATTATTATACTATAATAATTATAATAATAATATAATATAATAATATATTATATATATAATTATTATATCATAATAATAATATAATATAATAATATATTATATATATATAATTATTATATTATAATAATAATATAATAATAATTATATATATAATATAAATAATATAATTATTATAATATAATATATTACCATGTTCTTGTTGTAGAATGATAAAAAACAGAAGCCACAGAGCAATAAAAAAAAGTAACACTTCAAATAAGCAATGAAATTTCAATGAAATAAATATCGTATTTTGCTGTTCTAGAATATAAAATAAGATATTTTATTTCGATAAATTTCTCTCTCTCTCTCTTTCTCTCTCAGTCTCTCTTACTCTCTCTCTCTCTCTCTCTCTCTCTCTCTCTCTCTCTCTCTCTCTCTTACTCTTTTATTCTCTCTTGCTCTCTCTCATTCTCTTGTTCTCTCTTTCTCTCAGTCTTCCTCACTTTCTCTCTCTCTCTCTCTCTCTCTCTCTCTCTCTCTCTCTCTCTCTCTCCAAATCGAAAGTACAAAATAAAATACTTCATCTTCGACGATGAGTCCACGCTATACTGATGAAATCTGTCATAGAGTACATAAAGGCTGCCTATATCTATTCTGTCCTGTTGACACACGTACACAGAGATCGAGGAGCTGTTTCTTGCAAATATATTATGTCGGACAGAGGTTTCTTGTACTCTTCTCTTTAACCAAACGTTTCTTCTCACGTTTCTTGTACTCTTCTACTTAGCTGCGTCGATCTATTTTTAAAAGGTCAATCCTGTACGCGTTCTGTCGATCGCGTGGCTGCGAAATCAATACGTTAAAGAATGGTGCGTTAACCGAATAAAAAAGTGAAAGGAGAAAATCTATTTTACCGTTTAACACTTTATCGACCGCTAGCCTATTTATCGGCTTTTCGATTGCCAATGCTTATCGATCGCTAGCCTATTAATCGGCTTTTCGATTGCCAATGCTTATCGACCGATAGCCTATTAATCGACTTTTAGCTATCGACGGTTTTCGCTTCTTTACTGTTTTGTTAGTAGCTGACCTCCTGTATGCTGACCTCCCCATATCCTTATGAATTATAATTATAATAATTATTATTATTTATTATTATTTTTAAAGGAATAAGCACAACACAATGAATAGCGAAAATTTAGCCGGTACTGGGAGCAAATGCGCGCGCGACTAAGCCAGTCCTTACTGAGTGGCAGCCTCAACCACGACCGGACGATAAAGTGTTAAGATTAAAAATAGTATTTTACTCAGCTGTCTGTCCGAAACACTTCGAAACGCTTCGAAACGGGTTAGGCAAGGGAAACGCATCGCGGTCGCCGCGCCAGCACCCGTCCCTTTCCCGTGAAAGTATTCCGCGGGCGAAGATGCATCTGACGAACAATGTCGTGTCCCCCTATTCTTCTTCCATCGATCTGACTTTAGACGAGTCGTTCGCCGCGAACGTGACCTTTTTCTGGTATTTAGGATAAAAGGTATTTACAGACGTGTTCTGGGCTGTTGCGCAGCCCGTGGAATCGCCTCTTCTAGCAGCCGTCACACCTCGATACACCGTTTTAACCCTTACCTTACTATTTGCTTCTTACCGGCTGGAATTCGTCGTGTTATTACAGGTTCGGTGGCGGGAGCAATTTCTGCGTCAATTTTTCGTCTGTTGCGTAAACCAGCTGAATGGATCCGCCTTCTTACAGCTGATTCTTCGCACGCGAATATTTGCGCAACGTCTGTGTACGCCTTTCTTCTCGGTTTGAAGCAGTTTCTCTGCTCAAGCAATTTCTTGTCAGTAGAATTCGTTTTCTTCGTTAGACACTCGTGACGAGTATACTCGTCGTGCGTAAAAAGTAGAAACTATTGGCTATTTAATAAGCTATTTAATAATCTTGACAGAAGCTTAACCAGTTAGTTGTGTTCGACGAGTATACTCGTCGCGGAGAAATAGTAGTATTTTGTGTCACGACGAGTATATTCGTCGTGCGTAAAAAGTAGAAACTATTGGCTATTTAATAAGCTATTTAATAATCTTGACAGAAGCTTAACCAGTTAGTTGTGTTCGACGAGTATACTCGTCGCGGAGAAATAGTAGTATTTTGTGTCACGACGAGTATATTCGTCGTGCGTAAATAATAGCGACCATTGGCTATTTGATAACCTATTTAATAATCCGGAAATCATCTTAATCAGTTAGTTGTGTTCGACGAGTATACTCGTCACAGAGAAATGGTAGTATTTTGTGTCACGACGGGTATATTCGTCGTGCGTAAAAAGGAGCGACCATTGGCTATTTAATAACCTATTTAATAATTTGGAGATCACCTTAACCAGTTATCTTTGTTCGACGAGTATACTCGTCATGGAGAAATTATAGTATTTTGTATCACGACGAGTATATTCGTCGTCCGTAAGTAATAGCGACCATTAGCTATTTGATAACCTATTTAATAATCTGGAAATCACCTTAATCAGTTAATTGTGTTCGACGAGTATACTCGTCGCGGAGAAATGGTAGTATTTTGTGTCACGACGAGTATATTCGTCATGCATAAAAAGTAGTGATCACTGGTTATTTAAATTGTAATTTTAGTGAAAACAAAAATATATTCCCAAATTTCAAGATGTTTAGAATATTTTAAGATAGTAGCAAGAGAGAGAGAGAGAGAGAGAGAGAGAGAGAGAGAGAGAGAGAGATGGGGTAATAGACCAGTTACTGTGGGGTGACCAATTGCTGTGCCTTTCGTTCGTTATCGTATATAATTAACTTTGTATTTATCGAATGAGACACATTAAATATTTGTACTCTTTTATTCTGCTTATTTTCGTGAATACAGAAAAAAATTTAATTTCTCTTATTAAATTACTTATAACTTGGAAACACAACTCTGCTTAATGATACACACAAAAATGATTCGACCACGCTCTTTTATGTTTTAATTAAAATATAATATATAAAATATAATAAAAAATAATAAAAAATAAAATAAAAAATAAAAAATAAATAAAATAAAATAATAAAATAAATAAAAAATAATAAATAAAATAATAAAAATATAATAAATTGGTACGTACCAATCGCTAAGTTAAAAATTTGTCCCATACCGGGGAACAATCTCAGAGAAAACAAAATCAAAAACCTCGTGAAATACCTAAAGGAAACAACAAAACTTAATGACTAGAATATTTTAGCAGATGAAATAGTGCCTAAAAATGAAGCAACGTTGAAGCAACGTTAAATGCAAGCTGCAAGAGAAGAAACAGAAGAAACGGTTCGTAATGTAAGATAAATTAATCAGGCGAGAGGAACGTGCTGCTCATCCAGGACAGATTACAGTGTCTCTGACCATAAGAGTAATGAATCTAGTTGCCCCATGGTCAGACTCAACGACGTAACCGCAATTAAACCTCTTTAACTACGACAAAGCTGTCCGCCTTTTTTTACTCCTGTCTTTTACCGGCTCTTTGTCCATAGAACATTACGGCTGACGATCGAACCACGAGCTGTATATTTTCGTCTCGAATCGCAAGAAAATCTCGATTGTAAGCTCTGAATTTTGTAATCTTTAATCTTTAATTTAAATCGCTTATTATGTCATTATTTTCTGTATTATATTTTCTATATTTGTCTATTAAATTTTTTATATTTCTATATTTCTATATTATATTTTCTATGTTTCCGTGTTATATTTTTTATATTTCTATATTATATTTTCTATAAGTTGCATTCGTTGTTAATTTCTTTTTAACGTTAGATTAATATTTCTCTATATTCGATCGCAAAAATCGTTAATTTCGAAGAAATTTACTTTACTTTACTTACTGAAACAGTTTCGGTAGGACGAATCCAAGTAGAAGCATTGCAGAAACATACAATACTTACACCGTCGAACATTTTACGAGTATAAAATCCAGAGGAAAACTTTATCAGATTATCATTGAGGTCTGTATCGTTTTATCTTTTGTATATTCGTGTCCAACATGAACGCATAACATCCGCAGTTCTTATCATCGTATCTGCGGATGTAAGGTAAAGCAGCGGAAGTCGCGTGTTTTGTTGTTGTTTTTGTTTTAAAATATTGTGGTCTACTGTTTCAGTCCACCTGTTTGCACGTATCTCTACTCTAACGTCGAATGTAGAAGATATAATGTAGAAAATATAACGTAGAAATATGGAAAATGTAATACAGAAATATAGAAAACATAATATGGAAATGTAGAAAATTTAACGTAGAAGTATAGAAAATGTAATATAGAAAATATAATATAGAAATATACAAAATATAATATGGAAATATAGAAATATAGAAAATTTAATATAGAAACATAGAAAATATAATATGGAAATATAGAAAATATAATATAGAAATATAAAAAATATAATATGGAAATATAGAAAATTTAACATAGAAGTATAGAAAATATAATATAGAAATATAGAAAATTTAATATAGAAACATAGAAAATATAATATGGAAATATAGAAAATATAATTTAAAAATATAGAAATATAGAAAATTTAATATAATATGGAAATATAGAAAATATAATATAGAAATGTAGAAACATAGAAAATTTAATATAATATGGAAATATAGAAAATATAATATAGAAATGTAGAAACATAGAAAATTTAATATAATATGGAAATATAGAAAATATAATATAGAAATGTAGAAACATAGAAAATTTAATATAATATGGAAATATAGAAAATATAATATAGAAATATAGAAATATAGAAAATTTAATATAGAAATATAGAAAATATAATATGGAAATATAGAAAATTTGACACAAAAATATAGAAAATATAATATAGAAAATATAATATAGAAAATATAATGTAGAAATATAAAAAATATAACGTGGAAACATAGAAAATATAATATAGAAAATTTAATATAGAAAATAATAATATCGCACCCAAACAGGCCATTTTATTTTGTCCACCGGAAATTCGCGTCGCGTGCGGCATCACACTCGATGACCGACTTATAACAACGACTAAATTACAAATAATTTCACCATAACCTTAACATCGACATAGCATTAAGCAACACAGTCGTAAGACCTATCGAAGGGTAATTCACAGCAGCCCAAAATTTGGCATTTCCAGGAGAAATCGCTGTACCTTCGAGACCCAGTACAAACATCTCCCGAAACAACCGCAGCGAAACAGATTCAAAGAATCGATCTTTTGGTCATGATTTCGACGTTTGTCGTCTCTGTGCAACGTCCGGTCGTGTTTCACCGAGAAAAAGTCGGCGCGGATCGGGTGATTTGCGACAGAATGCCGAGCGACGCGGTGGAACGCGCAGCCGTAAGCGCGCGCAAGCGTGTACGCGCGGCCAAGAACGCGAAAAATGCCTGGAAAGTATTTCCATGCGACGGCCGGCCGAGCGTAGGTATTCGGCGTGGATAAATCGACGATGACGGGAAACATGCTAATGCATATACGCGCATATAATACGGTTGCGGCTCGCGAGATTCCGGCGATACGAGACACGGCGCGTTGCGCGCCGCGGCCGATCTCGATTCTCGCTCGGGAATCATCGAGAATCATCGCGGCAAGCCGAGAGTCAGCTCGCGCGTGCCTTCTTTGTGCAATGATCGCGTAACTGGCGCGCTTAATTACCGCGAAATTTCTCGAGTGTTTTGACTTCATCCGAGGAGTTATGTCGACAGGACACCTGCCTCTCGGGGCACATCATGCCTTTTTCAAACGGGTGTTTACGGTCCGATGATTAAGCTATAGAATCGCGGATCGATGATCGCAATCGATGATTGACGCTGCCCGCGTTCCACGGATTTTTCCACGCGTTTCCACGCTGCTCTCCGACAAGGCCCCCTCCCCGTTGTGGAAATCCGTTTGTTTCGAAAGCTGGCCGAACAATTTACACAATTTGTTTATCAGACGTAAACATTCGGTTTCGTTGCGAAAGCGATTGCTTGAATAAATGTTGTTCTTTTTTCGATCTTGTATTATTAATTCGGTGATGTTATCTCGGGGTCTCTGGTGACCCCAACGACATTTCCGGCGTATTGGTTTACGCTATTGCGTGTTTTTTGACCCATTAATTGCCAAATCTTTCTTTCGGGGGGGAATTTTTGACGGGAAGAGTTATGTATATGCACAGAAAGTTGTGTAATAATATAATTATATTCAAATTATGCATTTTATATTTTTTTTTTAAATTCTAAATGGGAATTGTAGCAGATTGCATGACTAAAAGAAGAAGAAATTTTTTTATTGTATGAAAAATAAAAGATTGAGTAAGTAACACATAGTTACTATAACCTCTATATTACATCTTTATGAATGATATTTAATTATGATATATAAAAACTAAATAAAAAACATCATACTTCGAATATGATAATTTTGTTGTGTTCAACTTACAAATGATTTCCAAATTTGTTAAAAAGAAACGAAACCCAAAATACACACCGTCTGCTATAAACAATATTGTACATATGTATAAATTTTTCCAATTTCTAGAGTCCTCTTCCTAAACAATGTACACGTCCAAAACGCAAAATCTTAATGTTTTCCAATAATTACGTAAAAGTTATTTCGTGTTTAATCGGCCATGCTGAATTGTCTATCAATCTTGCTAAAAAAATAAATATGATAAATAAATAATCTAAAATTGTCTCAATAAATTGTCTAACCAACAGGAAAAGAATAATATATATAAAATAATATAATAAATAATAATATTATAATAATATATATATATATTATATATATATAATATATAATATATATTATATATATAATATATAATATTATAATAATATAATATATAATATTATAATAATAATAAATAATAATACATTTATATATATAAAATAATTTAATAATAATAATATATAAAAACCAGTCACTCGACCGTCTTCGTTAGAAATAGCTACACAGAAAATGCCGACAGGTTTGGCGTTAAAAGAACGGAATAACATTCATACTTAACATGTTGCTACTAGGAATCTCCATCACGAGTCCGACTCGTTGAATTACGTCGCGGGGTTAAGTGCATCGGAATAACTACTTACCTGTTACGTTGTGCACACGCAATATAACACGACCTACATCGAAAAGGCATAAGTCGCTTATTTACGTCGTTGCATAACAACTGTCAAGTCGCGACTGTTCGGAGATGCAGCGAAGACTATGCTGCGAAAATTCGCGAAGATGCCTGCAGGCATCCTATGGGAAGCAGAATCTATCTAAATATCGATGCAGTTGTCGCTATCCTAAATTGCAACGCAAACAATTACAGTAAATTCTCCCTAATCGGCGCGCGCTCAGATTGTATACAAAGAATGGACAATTTGGGAAGAGGAGACGCGATTATTCGAGCCTTGCTGCGAAAGAGAGACTGCTGTGAATTGTCCCTGTGCTAGTTCTACGCCTATGTGATTTATCGCTGCGTCGACGCTAAGGTTCGACGGAAGACAACGCAAAATGCACAACAAAGAGGAGAAAAATGCAAATTTTTGAGCGTGAGTCAGATAAGAAAAACCGCGCGTGTGGTCTCCGAATTGCCTTGGAATCGTGGCATATGGCCTCTAAATTGTCTTCGAATAGTGGCATGTGGCCTCCGAATTGCCTTCGAGTCGAATTAAAGAGTATTTAACACTAGATTTACGGAACCCGTCAAAATGTCTACTAATTTTTTAGTTTACGATTATTCACATCCTAAAGATACATTTATTACAACATTTTTATTTATTCAATTCATATGTTACTCACGGCAAATGTTGCAATCAGAATAAATGTCTTACTGTTACGTTTATAAACTAGTTATAAAACAGCCGTTTTTTGCGTAAATCGCGACGTAAATCCAGTGTTAAAGGTCAAGCCAGCTGTGAAAGACTTGCAGGGAAACCTCGGAAGCGTTGGAAGAACATAATAAATGAAATCAGTCGTGAACTCTATTAAAAATGCGCTCTGTTAACACTGTTAACTCTGTTAAAAATTGTGCAGCAAGGTCATTGGACCGATATTTTCGGACGAGGAATATTCGGATGGCCGAAATCCGAAACGGATTGAACTGCCATGAATGAAAAAGAAGAATGGCACCTGTTACCGATGCTGTATCCCAGGGCTGTCAAACTCGCGGCCCGAGATGAACATTTTTGCGGGCCAGTCAATATATATCCGACGCAAAGTAAAAATAAAATAGAAATGTGAATTAGAAACATTGAAAGTAGTCTCGGCCAATAAAATTTCTGCCGAAATAGGAATGATAGTATCAGAGAAGAGATGTCAAGTATCAGGACGTAAATAATAATTTAACTTTATATATGTTTATTACAATGTATACTAGTCAAAATAAAAATATTTGTTTCTATGAACATTGATTTCTTTTTGCGGCCCACCTAAAGTTAAGCATTGTTTATTTGTCCCAAGTTAGCTTTTGAGTTTGACAGCCCTGCTGTATCCCATCTTTTCTGGGCTCATTAAAGATCCCTGTTGCCGGCGAAGCGTTAAAGAACTCTTGAGGCATAACTTTTTGGGGCTACTGTACTTTTCTTCTAGTTTATCCGTCGCGTCGCATCGCGTTGCATCGCGTCGCATCGCGTCGCGTCGCATCGAATCTCGCGAGGACGAGCAAAATCGAGCCACGAGGTGTCGCCTTTCATAACCCCGCTCGAAACGCTGGAACAATCGAACACCTTGCTTCGATATGTTGTTTACGAAGCGAGCAATTCCCTTCTCTGTTGCATTATGCAGCGACCCGCTCGACGAGAAAATCTGTGTTACTGGTGGTTCGATTTGAATGAAGCCTCGCGCGCGACGCCCGCGTAACTCTCGACAGCTGCCGCGACTCGTAACGCCGACCATAATTTCCAATTCCACGCCGCGTCTGACTAGGCCGCCTCTTTAACGACAGTAACGTCGAATACACCGTCGCTTTTGCAACATAACGCCGAAAGAGAAACACTGCCGGAATTGTTACCATTTATTTGTTATTAATTCCATGCTGAAAGACAAAAGCGATGCATCTGATTTTTGATTTTTAAATGCTTCCCCGTCCCCCTCTTCTTTTACCACCCCTGCCTTACAACGGTAATTCTTTCTTTGATCGTCTAGGGCAGGGGTGTCAACCTCAAAAGCTAACTTGGGCCAAATAAACAATGCTTAACTTTAGGTGGGCCGCAGGCCGCAAAAAGAAATCAATGTTCATAGGAACAAATATTTTTATTTTGACTAGTACAGTGTAATAAACATATATAAAGTTAAATTATTGTTTACGTCCTGATACTTGACATCAAAAATGTTCGTCTCGGGCCGCGAGTTTGACACCCCTGGTCTAGGGTAAGTGTGGCTATTACTGCGGACGCCCCAAATACTGCGGTATTTTATCAAAATAATAAAATCTAACATTTTATAGCGTGCAGTCTTCTGAAAATGAATCTCATAATATTTTTATATGTTTAATATTGATAATTTATGGCGTACGAGTAATAGCAATCGCAGTTTTAATTAATTTATTGACTTTTGATATTCGAAATGGAGAAGATAGAATACAATTTGTCTTTTTTCCGTAGTTTAATGACTTATTTCTCTCGCGTTCATTTTTATAATGAACCATTTTTCGAATGTTACATAGTTAACATAAGTTACATAGTTACACATAGGCTACATTAACAAGTATCTTGCTTTTGGTTAAGTCGATCATTGATGCATAACAAAATAATCTTTACCTATAAAAACAACAAAAAAGACAAAAAACAAACACGCATACAGTATCATCGATTTTATTATTTAAATAACAATACTATTTTAATAATAATTTTATATCATCTATTTATTTAAATAACGGAATGCGTTGATATAAATAGACTGTTTTAATTTTGTTTTACAAAGTGACATAGAAACAGAAACAGTTAACGATTATTCGCGTTGTTAATCGAACAATTTCGCAATCTCTACTCGAATAATTTATTCAACTACAGAATAAAGAATTATTCAAATAAGTAGATCGAATCATTTGTTGCGAATAGTTGTTATTCAAATGATATGTTCAACTAAGACGAATTAATGAATTTATTTATTTAAATAACGGAATATGTCGATATATAATAGACTGTTTCACAAAGTGACATAGAAACAGAAACAGTTAACGATTATTCGCGTTGTTAATCGAACAATTTCGCAATCTCTACTCGAATAATTTATTCAACTACAGAATAAAGAATTATTCAAATAAGTAGATCGAATCATTTGTTGCGAATAGTTGTTATTCAAATGATATGTTCAACCAAGACGAATGCGTTCGCATAATCATTCCAGCTAAATATTTATTAAATCCTGATCAACGCGCAAATATGTCCGCCTCGTTCGATTCGTTAATTTTACATCGCTACTCGAAACGCGAATTCGAACGAACCGCAGGGTTATTTCGCGGACTTTCGTTATCTCGTTGAACTTTCGTTATTTTCCTAACTGCGGCCATACTCTTTTCCGTCGCGGTGTTGCCGCGACCCGTTATTGGAATCGTACCCGCGCCGCGTTTCTACGCGACGACGATCTGTCGCACCTGCTTAGAAGGAAGTCCGATAATCGCGCTACGCCAATGACGTCCGCGAACAATGTGCGAGTCTACTCGTTACGTAACAGCCTTGCTTCCCGTAGAACTGGTTCCCCGCGGCTTCGGTTAAATCGATAATCGAATCAACACGTACGCAAATGCATCTGCATAGCCGCTGGATCGCGGCAAATGTTTTCTCGCCGGCGCTGTTCATCGTTGCCCATTGTGCTGTCGCTCTCGAGCTCCTCTTAACGAACTTGAACCGCGATCGTCGATTTCCGACGTTGCCGAATGTTCTTCAATTTTCCAGACTTTAATGTTATCCGAACGGGAACTGCGCGCTGCGACAAATACGTCTCGAGGCTGGCCGAGGCGAACGTCGTTGAAACGAGATTTATGAGTATTTTTCGATTTATTTTTATTCGAAAAATATTCTTCTCCAGATTGATATAATTTATGGTCGAAATGTCATTAGAAAAAATATCCTTGCAACTTCAGTGTCAATTTTGGGAACAGGGAGCAGCTAATTTCCTTCGAAAACGGAGCTTTAAGGGACGATGCTCAGTCAGAGATCTTTGAAATTAATTTCTGCGTTTCGATTGTTTGCGAAGGTATTATATTTCAAGAATAATTGTTGAAAATTGTCGAATAATTGAATAATTTTCGAAAGTTTCATTCTAATCGGATGAAACTTGCTGGAGATACAGTCTTATATATATAAGTATTATATATATATTATATTATATATATTATATTATTATATTATATTATATTATATTATATTATATTATATTATATTATATTATATTATATTATATTATATTATATTATATTATATTATATTATATTATATTATATTATATTATATTATATTATATTATATTATATTATATTATATTATATTATATTATATTATATTATATTATATTATATTATATTATATTATATTATATTATATTATACTATATTATACTATACTATATTATATAATATAATATTATATTAAATTATTTATATATATATATATTATATATTACATATATAATACATTATTATTTGGCTTATATTCCTAAGCCAGGACTTTAAGAACTATTAAAGTGCCACGAATCTAGCCGCGTCTAAGTTCAAAGCTCGCGAATTTCCATTTTATTCGTATCGCGCTGACACACAAATCACGGCGATGTTCTCGCGAGAAGTATAACAACGCGTACGAGACACCGACAGACAGAAATTCCTCTTAGAACATGAAACTCCACCACCTCTGTACGAGTTTTGCAATCCGCCGCCGCCGCCGCACGCGGTCCAACACATAATTCTAAAGTGCACAAAATTAGACGAGCCGCATCGCCGCCTGTTAGATACAAAAAGCCCGCAGAACTCAAGAGAATCTACGAAAATCGGAGCGAATACGCGGAGAAAAACTGCTGACATTTATCAAACCTATGGTTGTGTACGTGGGAGATGTGATCTAAACGCGCGAACACCGAAATTAATCGTCGCCGGTAATCGTCGAAAGCAACGTTAAAAGATGAAACGAGGAAGAAAAACAAGAGTATTCTTGCATTTGGAAAATCGCCAAGTATGGAATTCCATTTTGTTTTTCCCGTGCTATTCTTACAAATCGAAGTTCGTTATTGGCATACGGTCACGTATTTAGGCTCGAATTTGGATCAGTTTTAAATCTGTTGCATCGCAAACGATTGTCAATGTCGGATCGTCACTTTACGAAATAGCGAAGTGCCCCAAATACGGTGCACTGACAATAGTTATAATGTTTTCATTAAAAAAGGAAACGAAGAGCTGTTATTTTTTATTTGTTGCAGCACTTTGGTTGTGATATTGCATTTAATACACGATTGAATAAAGATTGAATTAAAAAGTAATTATAATTTCCGTTGTAAACTCAGACAAGAATTATTATTATTATTATTGTTATTATTATTATATATATATAATATTATAATATATAATATATATTTAATATGTATTTATATATAAATATATATTATATTATTTTATATTATATTATATATTATTATATTACTTTATTTATATTATATTATATTATATATAAATCAGAGTTTATATTAAGATTTAAAATTAAAATTAGGATAAATAAATATATTCTATATTATATATATATATAAAAGATAATATAATAATAATAATAATAATAATAATAATAATAATAATAATAATAATTCTTGTCTGAGTCTATAACGGAAATTATAATTATTTTATATATAATTACTTATATATATAATATAGAATATATTTATTTATCCTAATTTTAATTTTAAATGTTAATATAAACTCTGTGATTTCTTTGAAAAATACGATATTTTCTCGCGCGGTAATTATTTCATTTATATCATCTTCGTTAAGGTTTCTAATTAGAGCAGTGAAATCTTAGATTCTCTCGTAAATTAAAAATAGTAAATTCTCGTTGATCGACGCTCGGATCGTCCACTTTTATTTATAAATTAAGGGACGATTGGGGAGAATTTACTGTATTTAGAAAAAATTTCTAACACTTGTAACATCGAAAAGGTTCACAAAAAGTGTCAAAAAAATGACAAACCCGCGACTTCCTTCACGCGAAAGTTAAAATTATTCCGGATTCTATTAGGGTAGTTTTCCGTCGAGTCACCGTATCACCGTTATCTTCACAGTCTTCGCTCTACAATACGGACTTGCGTCCGCGACAGATCGCGCCGTTCGTACTGAAAAGGCGTCGGCCGTGAATGAGCTGTGTCCACGCGTTGAAATGCGGTCGACGATCCGCGAGAACGACCATTTTACCGTAATGTCAATGTCTGTTACGAAACGACTCGCGAGATAACGTCTTCTTCTCGCGTCGAACCTGCTGCGCGAACAGTTGGCGCGAGTGCGTTCGTCTTTCGAGCCATTTCGTCGATCCAATTCGCGACGGAAATTATTCGAGCCACGGCGGCTCTCATTTTTGCTCGGTTGCCGATTGTTAACAATTAAAAAGACGAGGTGCGAGACTCGAATAATCGTCCAATTTTGTTTAAAAGCTGAATGAAAATTTGGGAGAATTTATTGTATTTGGTGTCCCAAAAATCACACTCGAAATCGCTCATTGGCTCGGCCGTCTCGCGCCAGCTGATCCCGCCTCTCTCATTGGTCACCGTTTCTTTTTCGTTAATAACTCTCTCTTGTAAACGAAAAGCCACAGAAATCGTTTATATTGATTTATCGACCTAAAGATCCTATGACAGGCACTGCGCATCTCATTTTCGAAGAAAAGTGGACTTACACTGGTTGGCTTCCGTACCGTTCATACATTATGAAAAATAAGTATAGATGTCCTCGAAATGTCCGCATACGAGAAATCTTATGAAGTAAGATTTATTGAATCTTTTATTGAATAATGCTCTTTGTATCGGCTGAATCCAACTGGCGCTTAGTCACCCTTTTTAGTCGATTGACCAGAAAGTTCGTGTGTAATAATAATAATATAATTTAATATAATATAATATAATATAATATAATATAATATAATATAATATAATATAATATAATATAATATAATATAATATAATATAATATAATATAATATAATATAATATAATATAATATAATATAATATAATATAATATAATATAATAATATAATATAATATAATATAATATAATATAATATGATACTATAATATAATATAAAAAAAAATCTTCGGACACAATTTCTCAGCGTAACCCCTTACACTATCATCTGCTTTCTCCAAACAGACTGAAATTAGTTGCACATAATTCGCGCGCAACAATAAATCACACAGGCGTAGGACAATCACAGGGAAATTCACAGCAACCGGAAATTTGTCATTTCCGAGAGAAATTCCTGTATCTCCGTTGACGCGTAATTCAAGAAGTTCGGTCAGATTCTGAACGGACCTCGCGTTTTATTTTTCCCTGTTCGATGCAAACGCCCCGGATAACAGGGATAACAGCATGTGAATGTAACAAACTGTTGCTTCGCCCACGACTCGTCTTTTTCCCCGACTCTCTTGTTGGCCTCCGCTTCGCACGACAATTCCCGGCAACGTGCCCGCAAGCTGCGCCACAATTTCAAAGGATCGGGGTGCGCCCTTCCGGCGCGCCGATGCGAACTCAATCTCCGACGACACCATCGACGCAAGGAGCTTCGTTAATTCGATGTTGATTACATCATGCGTCGTAGAAGCCGCCGCATAATTGCTTTCAACCGCGATCAAACCGCCGCGAGCCTGTTAACCGGCGTAGTGCTTTTCGAGGCGGTGAATGCGCAGCAATTTTCGGCGAGCCTCCACTGCTGTTTACCTTTTCTGTCGTGCATCGAGCACGCGATCGAAGTCTCCTCGAGATTCTATTGGGTTGGCAACTAAGTAATCGCCAATTTCAGTTATAGATGTCTCTCACTCCCATTTTTATGATATCCGTAAATGTTATATTATTATTATCATTATTATTATTATTATTATTATATATTATTAATATATAATAGTAATATAATATAATATAATATTATTATATATATAATAGTAATATAATATAATATAATATTATTATATATATAATAGTAATATAATATAATATAATATTATTATATATATTATTATATTATAATATTATTATATAATAACAATTATTATTATTATTATTATTATGTTATTTTTATTATCCGTGAATGTTAGCAACTGGACAAATTGAATGCAGCGGTCAAAGAAAAGCGACCAGAATTGGTCGATCGTAAAGGTGTCATTTTCCAGCAGGATAATGCTAGGCCGCACACGTCTTTGTCCACTCGGCAAAAATCGGATTACCACTTATTTCGATCCCTGGACAACTGCCTTCGTGGTAAAACTTTTAACGACGATGACGCTGTAAAATCTCACTTAACTCAGTTTTTGGCCGAAAAGGATCAGACTTTCTACGAGCGTGGAATTTTCAAGTTGTCAGAGAGATGGCAAAAGGTCATCGAACAAAATGGAAAATACATTACAGATTAAACTTCGTTCCAAGTAAAAAACAATTTTTTATTTCATTGACAAATCGGCAATTGCTTAATTGACAACCCAATAATTGTCTTCGCTAACAGCCTATCGTTGCCGTCTTCCGGTGCGAGAAAGAGTTCGCTTCGGAGATGTCGCGCGAGTCGAAGCGCAGCTTTAAGGCAGCTTTCGACGAATTTGCGATTATTTATGCGTGTTTTGTGCGTATATATAGGTCGCAATAGTTTGCATTGATTAACAAATTGGAAATGTTTCTTGTCAAATTGCAAACATTTCCGTTCTCTGTTCTTTTCTTGAACGATAGTAATAATCGAAGAATTATTGGAACAATTATTCGAATAATAACTGAAATCGTATTTCTAGGTATTTGAAGCTTTGTCAGACTAATTTGTGACTCACCCTGTATATCGACAATACCACAAATGCACCACAAAAATATTTCGGAACAATGAATGCAGAAAAAAATTGTACGGCGAACGGATGAATCTTCGTCGTGTATCTATTGATGAATGCCAATAGCAGGTCGTCGATGAATCCTTGAATGTTTTTATAAATAACTTTTTAATCTCCTGGCATGTTTTGCATACGTGTTCATGTCGGTTTGCATTACGTTTATCGCAGATGGTAATTAAAATGTTAATGTACGCACGGAGGCGTTATATTTAGCACGAAGAGCCGAGATGATCCGTCAAATATTAATATTCGATTCGTACGCGTTCTTCCTAACCTTTAAACGGCAAGGTGCTTTGTTTAAACAAATTTGCGGTGAATTTCGTTGCATCGGATAGCACCGCGATCAAAATTATTAAATTAGATGTAAGGTGGTAATTAAATGAGGTATTCCTGAGATCATTCGAAGCAACTTTTTCCTTAGCGAAAATGCAATCCGCGGCTTCGTTACCGAGTTATTAACGAAAAACATGGACCAATCAGAGCTCGAGTGCGGCTCACGCGTTTCAGCGCAATGGCGGCCGGATCTGGGCTTCGACCGCTCATTGGCTCGGCCGCGACGCGCCGGCTGATCTCGCCTCTCATTGGTCACTGTTTTTCGTCGATAACTCGTAAACGAAGCCGCGGATCGCATTTTCGCAAAGGAAAAAGTTGCTTCAAATGACCTGACAATTAATTTGGGACAATCTAAAAACACTAAAAAAGCAGTTTGCTCGACACCCCGTTTCATTCTACAAAGCTGTTTGCCTCTTATCACGTCGATTCTATGCGATTCTCGTCAGCTTGACACGCGAAGGGAACATTTAAGACAAAAGAATGAGCGTCGGGTGAGGATTAATCGTCGCGGCTGTCAAGGTAACAGTATTAATAGTGGGAAAAAAAATTGAACGACACTCGATCTGCGAGGGTTCTAAAAGCTTCTCGAGCCTATCGTCGAGGAAACGGAGGCCTCGGTGAAAATTCCGGTCTGGCGTCGCGGCGCCTGCCGTCGCGTCGCAGAGACGTCGCGTCGCGTCGCGTCGTCCGTCGGGACGTCCAACTCACGGCTGAATAAGCAATTATACGGCATCGCGGTGTTAGCTTGCGTTATTCCGCGTACAATGCGAGGCTGGCGGCTGCTGTCCGGGCGAGGGATTATGTTTGCCGGCGAATCGCCGGCGACGAGGGAACGATCAAACGGAGTGTGGAGAGCGAAGCGAGAATAGAAACTGAAAGAGAACGGGAGCGGAGGCGCGGGCGGGGCCGCGGGGAGGGAAGCGAAGACGGGGAAGGAGAACGAGAAGGAGCGGAATGACGGCAAGAGAAGAATCGCGTATACATAGAGGGGGAAACCTCAAAGGAGCCTCTATGTATACAGGAAACGTCACGACCTTGTCGAGGTTGAGGCAAACCCTTGCTGGCTTCGTCGGTGAACTTCACAGCTGGACATGCAAATCAGCTTCGTCGGGCTCGCTTGCCGCTTTTGTAACGCTCACGGGGACGTATCTGGGTCGAAATCTACAAGTGGTCGTTGCCTTCCATGTACGGGGTGATCCAGAACAAGGGCACGCCGTCCTGGAAAGCGGCGTTTCTCTGCCAAAATTGAATTCTTCCAGCGAAGACCGAGATCTCTTTCGCATCGATTTATGCATCGAGATTCGTTCGAATGCGATTGTCGAAAATAATGTTTAGACGACCCGTTTGCAACGAGTCTGCAATCCATTGCAGGCGTTGTTAAGGCGTCGTCTTCTCGAGCAACCGAGAGGCGGATGCAGACATCGTTCGTCGAACGCGAAATTTATTAACCCTTCGAGGACGAATGTCGACATATTCGTACATCAGAACTGTATACATTGTTCCAGAGGATATAAAAATGTAATTCAATTATGTACATGACAAAAGATCGGAATGTATTTTTCATTGTTCATATCATTGAAATCTTTGGCACATAATCTGGTTCTCTGAAGGAATTATTCTTAGTATTTTTAAAATGCTCGTCCGCAAAGGGTTAGCTCTTCGTCTATTGCAGGCAGGAATCTTTCTTACCTGTCAGCCGAATACAGTCAAGTCTCCCCAATTGACGCTCAGATTGTACACGAAAATGGACAATTCGGGAAGAGGAGATACGATTATTCGAGCCTCGCGGCTCATTTTTGAGAGTTTTCTGAGATTTTGCGTACGCTTCCGCTACGCTCTCGTCGTACTATTCGAATCTCGAATCTATATATATATATATTTTCACCGAAATACAGCTTGGGAGAATTGGGATGTGAATCGGGATTAAACTATAACCTATCAGGATACACAACGAATTCGCTGTTTAAGATGAGGTCAGTTGCATTGCGAAAGCTGTACAGTAAATTCTCCCTAATCGACGCTCAGATTCTACAGAAAAGTGGACAATTCGGGAAGAAGAGATACGAATTTCAACAAGTTCCAAATTCTTTAATTTATCATTATTGAAATTATAAAGGTGCACTTATCGAGGAATTTCTCTAACAACTTTGTTTTATTGGACACGGGGCAGAGGAGCCAGTTATTGGGGGTAGCCAATTACGGTGCCTTCGGTTTAGTTTCAAGCATAATTAACTTTCTATTTATCAAAGAAGACATATTAATATTTTGCATTTAAACTCGGTTAACTATTTATCTGTAAAATTGAATGTGTAAAAGACGGAGTTCGATGGAAAAGTGTCCTTCTCATGCTATCGCTCTTCCAGTTTCTACATACAGCAATGTCTCTCTAATTGACGCTCAGATTGTTCACAGAAATGGACAATTTGGGAAGATGAGATGCGATTATTCGAGCTTTGCGGTTTGTTTTTATAGTCACGAATTGTCAACGATTATAAAAAAACGAGCTGCGAGGCTCGAATAATCGTGTCTCCTCGTCCCAAATTGTCCATTTTTGTGCACAATCTGAGCGTCAATTAGGGAGAACTTACTGTAGTTCCTCGAAAATTCGAATTCCGTTGGTGGCAACGAATCTAAACGCATCCGTCGGTGCCTGATGCCCATTTTAGGCCGTCTTTTCGGCAACTCGCGCCGCATTGGCGACATACGAACTCAACGATTTCGAGCGAACGAATTCATGGAGGCATTTTGGAACGTCGTCGTCAGCTGTATTAAAACACGTGTCCGTTAAATGATGCGGTATAGCGACCTGAACAAGTTGTAATCAGATGAAGCCGTGTTAGGCGAATAAGCCACCAGAGTCACGGTTCCTTCACCATAGACGACACTGAACGTTTGCATGGCTTCGGTCATGGTTTTTCCAAGATTGGACGCAAATAGTGCCAAATATACATCATTTTTGTATCTTTTCTTCATCTTCATTTGCAACGCGATCCTTAAGTTTCCTAACAAAAACCTACGAAAACACGATCCAAAATTTTTAAAAATTAGTTTAGATACGATTATTCGAGAGTCTTGCGCCTCGTTTTTATAATTCTTGACAATCGACGCCCATAAAAACGAACGTATATCTATCATCATCATACTAAATAAAAAATATTAAACGAACATACAACAAATTGTCCAATTTTTGTGCACGATCCGACCGTCGATTCGAAAGAATTTACTATGAACGAGACGTCGTCGAGATTCGAGCGCGACGCCGCGTTCGAGTGTTTGTAAAACTTAACGAGAAAACGTCGCAGCCACCTAAATTCGCCGCGAAAAAAAACCTGGCTGAGATCCGATGCAGCAGCCTCCTCGGATTCGCAGCTTCATTCCAGAATTGGAGAGGACTCTCAAGGGTATTCATTTCAAATCAGTCGACGAAGTCAAGGCAGTCGTGTGTGACTTCGTTTGTCGGAACTAGGCCGGCAGAAGTTTTCGTCTCAGAGAGAAGAGAAGAAAAAACTTGTCTGCGCGTCGACGAACGTACGTTGCGGCGAACGATGAGCGCATCGATGGAACAGATGCAACGTTCACGTGGCTGTAAAAAAAGAATCGTACTCTCGTTTCTTCTCGTTCGTTCGAATTCGATGCCGTGCTTTCGCGCTCGCGAGACGCCAGGAAAGCGAATTCGGTTGCTCGGTGGTCCTGACCGAACCGAGAAATTGTTTCTAACATCGCGAACGGAGATTCTTCGGGCCGGGTTTATTATAGCGCCTCTCCTCTCGGCCGCTGATTCATCCTCGGCTCTCGCCGCTTAAAGCGTGTGCCCGCCGCGCGGGCGCTTGATTCGATTCCCGTGCGTGGTATTCTTATCTGAATGAATTCGTGTAAGAGACGACCACGCTAATAATAGAGAAAACCTGCTAAGCGGCGACACGTGATACCTGCGCGTGATCGCGTATGCAAACGTCGTCCACGTGTCATTGAAGCCGGGATTGTGCATTCGTGTGCGATCCGTTCGCGCGATTCGAAGGAAAGTGAGCGAGTGAGAATAGAATACCGTCTTTCTCTCTCTCTTTCACACACTTTTTTATTCTTTCTCGCTCTCTCTTATGCTCTCTCTCTCTCACTCTCTAATTCTCTCTCTTTCTCTCAGTCTTTCTCACTTTCTCTCTCGGTCTCTCTTACTCTCTCTCTCTCTCTCTCTCTCTCTCTCTCTCTCTCAGTCTCTCTTACTCTCTATTTCTCGCTCAGTCTCTCTTACTCTCCTTTTTCGCCCAGTCTCTCTTACTCTCTCTCTCTCTCCCTCTCCCCCTCTCTCTCTCTTACTCTATTATACTCTCTTGCTCTCTCTCATTCTCTAATTCACTCTTTCTCTCAGTCTCTCTCACTTTCTCTTTCGGTCTCTCTTACTCTCTCTCTCTCCTTCTCCCTCTCTCTCTCTCTTACTCTATTATTCTCTCTTGCTCTCTCTCATTCTCTAATTCACTCTTTCTCTCAGTCTCTCTCACTTTCTCTCTCAGTCCCTCTCAGTCTCTCTTACTCTCTCTTTCTCGCTCAGTCTCTCTTACTCCCTCTTTCTCGCTCAGTCTCTCTTACTCTCCTTTTTCGCTCAGTCTGTCTTACTCTCTCTCTCTCTCTCTCTCTCTCTCTCTCTCTTACTCTATTATTCTCTCTTGCTCTCTCTCTCTCTCTCTCATTCTCTAATTCTGTCTTTCTCTCAGTCTCTCTCACTTTCTCTCTCAGTCACTCTCACTCTCTTTCTCAGTCTCTCTCGCTCTCTCTATCGTTCTCTCTCTCTCATTCGCCCTCACTCTCCCTTTCTTATTCTCTCTCTCTCTCTCTCTCTCTCTCTCTCTCTCTCTCTCTCTCTCTCTCTCACTCTCTCGTCGACCGAACAGCTCGGGATTCGAGCAACCAAGAATTCAACCATGACCTACGACACATTGAACGTCGCACGAACTCTTTCAACGTCAAATCACTCTTCATACGCGCGTTTAGAACGCTCGACGGCAGGCTTCGACAACCTATGACCCGCGGAATCGCAATCGCCGCAATCCGTTCCATAATTTTGAAAATTATATTTGTTTCTACAACGACTGAAATATATATAAAAATATATATATATATATAATATATATTGTAATTATTTTCTCAACGCAATTTATCTCATTATTCGCTGAAGGATCGTTTCAACATGAATATATATCACTGACCCGGAAAGGACTTCTTAATTAGTCACATTTTGGTCGATTTTGACCTGCAGCCAAAAAAGGTTGCCGACGCCTGCTCTACGGTGTAGAAGTCGACGCGACTGCCACTTGGAACCAGAGCTGGCCACTTTTGAAATAGCATAACACATTTTGACGTATCATTTCAAATAATAGAATTATTTTATTTCATAATTATGTGAAATGATGTATAACGCGATATTTAGTATTTATAAAATAATATTTCAACCATTGTAATATATTTTAACTTTTTTTTTTTATTTCGTAGTTAGATAATTGAAGAAAGGAACATCGTGAGATCTTTACAGCAATTTACTTTGATAATTGTTTGCGATAATATAACTAATATACTTGATCATTAATCTTCAAATTATTAATTATGGAAAACAGTGTAAATATACGTCTCTGATTCAATTTTCTGCAGATAAAAGCTTACAATTTTATAATTCCTCAAAATCTAAGCCATAAACTTGCAATGCTAATTTTAACCATCCACTTAAATTCAGTTGACATTACCCTCATTGCATTATTAAATTACAAACAATAGTATTAATTAATTAATAATATTCATCGAATAAGACGTATTAAATTAGTTTGCTCTTTTATCTTTTTCTCATTTTTAAATATGAAATTAAATATATCTTATTTAATGAATATAACCTTAATTGAGCCGTTTATTTTGAAAGTGGCATAAGTCACTTCACCGTAATGAAAAGTGGTGATTCTTTAATGTTTATACGAAATTATTTATACCGAGAAAAATATCAGTATCCTGAGATAACAAATACAAGTAAATCTTCTCGAAAGTTAGCATCCATATTTGTAAACCGTGTTAAAACGCAAACCCTTAAATGTATCGACTTAAAAACAAAGTGACTTATGCCACTTTCAAAATAAACGGCTCAATTATGCCCGAGAACAAACGAAAGGCACAGCAACTGGTCACCCCACAGTAATCGACTCTACTCGCCACCCTAGTTGCTTCGAGAACGCCCCAGATATCAGAATTACTTTCGTAGCCTCAATACATAAAACATAAATTATTATCAATTATCATCTCTTAAATGCATTTCCCTTTTTTAATTCCCATTTCTCCGGAGGATTGAAAAATTCGTCGCCGCTTTCAGAATACGGAAACGGATCAGAGTACACGGAATTGAAATAAATCGGATTTCTTGCGTATTCCGCGGCGACTGTTTCCTATTTCAATTATTGTTTGACCGATAAGGAACGAGGACGATAAAAAAAAAAGAGAAGAAAATAAGAAGCTCACCCACCGACTTCCCGTCGTTTCTTTCTCAGAGAATAATCATTCCACCTGTACGACTTCCCATCAGTCTTCCCCGTCTCTGTCCCTTCCTCGTCGAACATTCTTTTTCGTAGCTATTGTGTTCCATTCTCCTTGCATCAGCGGAACGAAACTTGCCTACGTAACAACAGCGACGCTGTTGTAGATTATTTCTGCGCGTAATATCGTTGCGATTTAAATCGCTCGCGTTTAATCGCTCGAATACTTCAGAATGTCGTCCACGCTTTGAGAAGAATTGGAGACAGGGAATACGATTTATTATATTTTAAACATTTATATCATGTTTTAACAGGCACACAAGCTGTCTTCGTTGCATCGTTAGTAGAACGATTTTGCAATCGGCGAGCGTACCTTCTTGCAATTCTTTTCTTTTTAATTTAATTTAATTTGATTTAATTTAATTTAACTTAATTTAATTTAATTTAATTTAATTTAATTTAATTTAATTTAATTTAATTTAATTTAATTTAATTTAATTTAATTTAATTTAATTTAATTTAATTTTATTTAATTTAATTCAATTCAATTCAATTCAATTTTATTTAATTTAATTTCATTTCATTTAATTTAATTTAATTTGATTTAATTTAATTTAATTTAATTTAATTTAATTTAATTTAATTTAATTTAATTTGATTTGATTTGATTTAATTTGTTTATTTATTTATATTTATTTATTTAATGTCGCATCTGCTTAATAGCAATTAGCGACCACTTTTGAGGTAACAGTTTTAGGATTACACGCTTTATTGTTTAGCATCAATGACGAGATCTTGTAATTCTTCGCTTCATTAAAGAAGTTCATCGAAAAGTTTCTCGTAGAAAGATTTTAATAACTTCATTTTAATAACTTTTGCCAACGTAGGATGATTTCGACCTTTCAACGTGACGTCGGTGGCGTAATTCTGAACAACTTTCTCCTTGGAAATAATTAACGGAAAACCTCTGTTTCCGAGATATTAGCGAATACCTATTGCTGCTATTATACGGACTCTGGGTACGAATACGTGCCTAAGTAAGTAATTAATTACGGTCAGTCGAAAAAGTCTCCGCACACCTTTCGAAACGCAGCAACCTTTTTAAAACTGCACTAAATGACTTGGATATTTTTTAGTGCTGTTTTTTTCAATTCTACCGTTATTTAGAATCACAAAAATAGTATAAAGAAGCTCTCGTTTTTTTAAATTTCTTATGCGAGACTATAACGAAAATTTAAAAGAATGTATATATATAATAATAATATAATATATAATAATATATTAATTATATAATATATTGATAATAATAATAATATAATTATATAATATAATATTATATAATATTATAATACTATATTATAATATTAAAATATAATATAATATTATTATAATATTTTAATTATATTAATATATTGATTATATTAATTATATTATTATAATATTATAATAATATAATTAATAATAATATATAATATATATAAATACATATATGCATTCTTATATGCATGCATAAGAAAATAAATATATACATATATGTATACGCGTGCTGGAAACTGCATCCGAATTCCATTGCTGCTAAACTGCAGCGAATTACGTACGCGCACTAGGAAGTGTCACGGTGAGTAGAACATCATTTCGCTCGCACCGTGATATACACGCTACATACAATAGACACATTAAGTGTCGGCACGCATTTTCGAAGAAGCTCGTGTTTCCGCGAAGCGATCGGGCTCTTTCACGCGTCCCGTGAAAGTGGCTCCGCGAGTCTAATTCTATTTCTATGTAACACGTTTATCGCGTTACCATCATCGCACAGTGGTCTCCATACAAATTATCCAAAGTATCCTTACAAAAAGCGGAGAAAAGTCAATTATCAAAAAATATCCCCGCAATGTGCACGATTTATTCGCCAGTGGTCAATTAAACATGCGGCTTATCATTTACTATGATCCTTTTTACCATTTGTTCGCTTTGGACACGGCTACGTGGCTTCAAGCATCAATTCGAAGCAAAAAACAGCTTCAATCATCCTAAATTTATATCGTCGTTTATAATAATTTCGTTCTTTGAAAATAAATAATTTTTACCGAATTTAGTGTACTTAGTATGCGCTCAAATTACGTCACAGGAGACTTTTTTATCTTTCGCATTTGTTTGAGTTAGGTTCGATTGAATATGCTGAATTTTCATTCCATTTTTTAACCCTTTGCACTCGAAGCCAAATTAACGCAAAGTTTAATATACTTTTTCTGACCCACTGTTTTTCCATTTTATACAACCTAATGCATTTTCCACGTATGAAATTGAATTTTGTGACTGATGCAACAGTTATCCTTTCAACAGTTCTTCAAATGTGAACAAATTTGATTAATAAAATTATTTCGAAACGTGACATAATAATTTTTAATGGTGTTTTGGAGTCGCCATTCGAGTGGAAAGGGGTTAATCATGAGTTCGGGGTTCGCTTCGATCGCATTCCGAAGAGCCTTGCATTAGTAATAAAATAAAAATTGGCTGCTATTAGCTGCTGTTGGAAAAATCGTCCAATAATAATGCCAAATTCGTTTGCAATTAAAACACTACATTTTGTTCTCATTATTCTATCCCAACAAAATCTTAAATATATATATAATATAATAATATAATACATATAATATAATATAATATAATATAATATAATATAATATAATATAATATAATATAATATAATATAATATAATATAATATAATATAATATAATATAATATAATATAATATAATATAATATAATATAATATAATATAATATAATATAATATAATATAATATAATATAATATAATATAATATAATATAATATAATATAATATAATATAATATAATATAATATAATATAATATAATATAATATAATATAATATAATATAATATAATATAATATAATATAATACAATATAATATAATATAATACAATACAATACAATACAATATAATATAATATAATATAATATAATACAATATAATATAATATAATATATAATATATATATATATATATATATATATATATATATTAATAATATAAAATAAAAAAGTAAGCCTTAAATACATAATTTTATTTGTTACATGTCTTTTCCCACTCTTTCTATGGGAACCGACCACACCGTGCACCGTTATCGCGGCGCCGTCATTCCGTCGGTGTTTTCCAATCTTAAAATTACGCGGTGGACGTGGCGTATCAGGGGCGCAATCGACAAAGAGTTCCTCGACGGAGTCAATATTGAAAGAGCAACGTGAAAGGATGCGTTCCCGTTTCTCGTAATCCGCTTTAATGATCGCTCCACTGGAACAACGGATCATAGATCTAGCCGTTCTTCCGCGTTACGGTTAATGACATCGTTTGGAGGAGGCTTTGTTAGGTTTGCGGAAGACATTTTTCAACGATCCCTGCCGTACGAAAATTTCTTTGAACAGTTTGCGCCGAAACTTTGAAGCCTAACTTGCCACGATATTTTCTGTGGATCAGCTGCAACGGCGATCCTAGCTCGCCATTTTATTTCACAGGAATAAGTCACATTAATTCCAACTTTTCTTTTTTTATTCATAGTGTTCCATTGTTCACGTTAATGACACGATTCGGTTGGAATCCGTGCAGATGTGTTGAAATTCAATATCCAAAATGTTTTTTGTAACTATTTTCTTTCTTGTGAAGATGAAACGGACTGATATCGTGTTAATGGCGGCCGAGCCAATGTGTAGTCGAAGGCCAACTCCGCTGATTGGCTCGGCCGCCTGGCGCCAGCTGATCTTGCCTCTCATTGGTCAGTGTTTCTTCGTTAATAACTCGTAAACGAAGACGCCAATTGCATTTTCGCTGAGGAAAAAGTTACTTCGAATGATCTCAGGAATCGCCCCTTTTTAGGTGATAATTATTATTAACACCTTAACATTAACCCTATAATATTATTATGGGACACTCTGTATAAAAGAATCAGATTCTGAAGAATCTGATCCGCTGTTTGGGCAACGTGAATTTACAAGTGAAACACGCCTAATACATAGAACAGCGATCACGGTTTTCCATGAGTTATTTCCCCGGAAAAGTCTCCGCGTTTAGGACTTTCACTTGGAGATTTAAATGTAATTAATCACTATTAAACAGCTGCTTGGATCCGTGTCCACTTATGCAGAATGAAGCAGCCATGTCTTATATAATTACGCCGCTCATGTTTATTCATCGCATGGAGTTTCTTATCGGACGTCTTTTTTACCAGCGATTTAATTAACAGCCAGTCTTTCTTTCAATATTCGTGCGTTCGTTCCGAGAAACGGGGTGTTCAAACGATACGTTCAATCTATTGTTAACCTTTAGATCGTACATTGTAACATATTTTGTAGAATAGTTCTATTTATTTATATATAATATGTATAATATTTATTTTACATAATATTATCATTTTAATTAATATAATATAATATAATATAATTATAATTAATATAATATTATAATTTTATTATATATAATATAATATATATATTTTTATTATTAAAGAATCTATTATGCGCTTTTTTTATATTCGGATTAAATTGTACGCTTTCTGTCAATACAGGATAATCAAACCTAATGAAATCTTTTATTTTCGTGATATTGGCGCTAAGCAGTATTTACTTTATCCATTAAAATCGTTTCCAGTTTAATATTTATATAATATTCCATAATCCATATTAAGATATTTATCGAATAAGAAATCGTTTAATATTTTTTTAAAGCACGATACCGCTCAAAACAGTCGCTCTTGTCGCCTTTGCAAAATTTACAGACAAAACGTTTAAAATTTGTTTAAACAATGACACCACTCGAAACAGTCACTTTTATGCAATGGAACATCGCAAAGTTCACAGACAAAACTTGCTCTACTTCTTTTCCTTTTTAACACGTTCCGTGCCACGTGTACCATCGATGGTACACGCTTGCATGTTTACTTAGTGAACTGAACAAATTGTTTACAAGAAATTTAGAACCGAAGAATCAATTTCCACCGCAAGAATGGGCGTTGATAAGTTTTTGTTACGTTGTTATGTGTACGAGAATTAATAATTGCACGTAATACATCAAGTTTTAGTAAAATATGAAAGTGTGAAGATTCGAGTAAAAAAAGCTCGGCACGGAACGTGTTAATCGGCCACCGGTCGATAAGCGTCGGGGACAAAAAGCCGATCGATCGGCTCAACCTGTCGCTAAATCGTCGGTCCGGGTCTAACACCGAGCAGAAAGCGGAGACGCGGAGGAACGGGCGCGTCGCATCGGCCGCCGCGTTCGGCCGCGAATCCGTTTTCCGCGGCGCGCGTAATTACGTATCCTGCGTATGCGCGGGATCGCGAAATCGAAACGAAACTCTCTCGGCGCGGCGGCGCGGATTGAAGCGGCTTGGAACGGAGCGTGCCGGTGCCGGGCGCGATGGCGGCTGCCCCAGCGCCGGCTGACTGAAGCCGGGTGCAACGACCCCGGTGCCACGAAACTGGGACATCCTCGCCGGTTCTGCGACGCCGTCTTTGCCCGCGTACACACGATGACCCCGTTTTCCAGTTACGTCGCGCGACTCGCGAGCAACGACGCGTTCCCGTCGACCACGCGGCCCACGCTCTTCGGTTTTCGCGGGGGGACACGCAAGCGGAACACACGCCGAACCCTTTCGCCGGCTGACTCCTTTCCCTGCCTTTCCCTGCTCGAGATCTCTTCCTGGACCGTCTGCCATTACACTGCTAGACAATGCGCGCGCGCGCGCGTACGAGCGCGTCTTTCACCCTTTCGGAACAGCTGGCTGCGTGCGTAAGTAAACCGCACGCCGCTGCACACGCAGCGTGCATACTTTTGTTGCGATATGAACGACGAGCGGTGACCTTCGATGCTTGGCGAACGACGACCTTGAGACTAAAGGAAACGCGAGTGTTAACCCTTTTTGCACTCGAAGCTGACTTGAACTGTAAGTTTGAAATTATTTCTCTGACTTGTAGTGTTTCCATTTTACGTAGAAAAGTGCATTCTATGCAGAGGAATTGCACGAGTCGCCGCAAGACTCGTGCAACAGTTACGCTTTTAACGATTTTTTGAACCTGAACTTTGTCAGTATAGAAATTACCTTTGAACGTGATACAAGAGTTTCGGTGGTGCCTCAGAATAGCCGCTCGAGAGTGCAAAGGGTTAATATTCGTAGCTTCGGATTAAACGAAATATTGTCCTGATACGTATTTTTATATCAGGACAAATGAGGGAGTTATTGATGTGGGATAAAATGAATATAGTAATGTTTCTTTAATTGACGCCCAGATTGACCACAAAAATGGACAATTTGGGGAGCGGAGATATGATTATTCGAGCCTTGTAACTCGTTTTTATGGTTACCAATTATCAACAATTATAAAAATGAGTTGCAAGACTCGAATAATCGTATCTTTTCTTCCCAAATTTTCCATTTTTGTGGACAATCTTAGCGTCAGTTAGGGAGACATTTTTGTGGACAATCTGAGCGTCAGTTAGAGACATTACTGTACAGTAATGATTGTCCAAAAAAAATGGACAATTTGGGAATAGGAGACACGATTATTCGAGCTTTGCGGTTTATTTTTATGGTTATAAATTGTCCACAATTATGAAAACGAGCCGCAAGGCTCGAATAATCGTATCTCTTCTTCCCAAATTGTCCATTTTTGTGGACAATCTTAGCGTCAGTTAGGGAGACATTTTTGTGGACAATCTGAGCGTCAGTTAGAGAGACATTACTGTACATTAATGATTGTCCAGAAAAATGGACAATTTGGGAAGAGGAGATATGTTTATTCGAGCTTTGCGGTTTATTTTTATGGTTATAAATTGTACACAATTATGAGAACGAGCCGCAAGGCTCGAATAATCGTATCTCCTCTTCCCAAATTTTCCATTTTTGTGGACAATCTTAGCGTCAGTTAGGGAGACATTTTTGTGGACAATCTGAGCGTCAGTTAGAGAGACATTACTGTACAGTAATGATTGTCCAGAGAAAATGGACAATTTGGGAATAGGAGATATGATTATTCGAGCCTTGCGGTTTATTTTTATAGTTATAAATTGTACACAATTATGAGAACGAGCCGTAAGGCTCGAATAATCGTATCTCCTCTTCCCAAATTATCCATTTTAGTGGACAATGTGAGCGTCAGTAAGGGAGACATTACTGTATTGCTCTTTCAAGATAATTTTTCTCGAAAACGGAGCCTTAAATAAGAAAATGTTATTCCTTTTTCTCGTCTTAGTTTTGCACTTGGAATCATCCTATTGCCGATTGTACCACGATTTTCCGAACACGCTGTATAAATATGCATTAAATATAGCGGCTGAAACGTATCGCGGATAGATTGGCCACAAAAATGGACAATTTGGGAAGAGGAGACGCGATTATTCGAGCCTTGCGGTTTATTTTTATAGTTATAAATTTTCCACAATTATGAGAACGAGCCGCAAGGCTCGAATAATCGTATCTCCTCTTCCGAAATTATCCATTTTAGTGGATAATCTGAGCGTCAGTAAGGGAGACATTACTGTACCATGTATGAGTGATCGAGATCCGCGAAACGCGTTTTTATAGGCTCGGATAATTTGGTCGATTGACTTCGGGACATTTTCGACACTAACCTGCGCCGGGAAATGGGTCGGAAAATCGACTTCTTTTGCTCCAAGAACTCCACGAGATTCGTGCATTACTGGGGTAACGATGTGATTCGAGCACAATGGACGTCCAGTCCATTATGCTATTATGCGATTAATACATTATTTCGTATTCAGGGTC
This sequence comes from Megalopta genalis, assembly GCF_051020955.1. Classification (NCBI taxonomy): domain Eukaryota; kingdom Metazoa; phylum Arthropoda; class Insecta; order Hymenoptera; family Halictidae; genus Megalopta; species Megalopta genalis. The sequence goes on from NC_135018.1 coordinate 3,264,554, forward strand.
GTTTAAAGGTCACATAGTGTCGTAGGTCATTAAATTCCTCTCGATGTTCAAGTTGTCGAAGCTCTTCGACGACGCGGGTTTCAGCGTATATAAATTTATTACTTATGAAAAAACTTTATGAATTTCTTGATTGCCTTCGAACTAACGTGACTTTTCCAGTCAAGGTCGTTTAAAGGTCATAGTGTCGGAGATCGTTGAATTCGTGCTGATGTGCACCGCGTTGACTGCGTTATAAAAAGTATGAGTTAACGTGCAAAAGATAGCGATGACCTTTAGTGCTTTAGGGCAAAAAATGATCTCTTGGGAGTAAATAAAACACGAATATTAATATTCTTAGCTTTGGGTTAAACGAAGACGTCCTGACACATTTATTTGTAGCAGCAAAAATGAGGAAGGTATTGATGTAGGATAAAATGAACACCCTATACAATATAATATAATATAATATAATATAATATAATATAATATAATATAATATAATATAATATAATATAATATAATATAATATAATATAATATAATATAATATAATATAATGTAATGTAATGTAATGTAATGTAATATAATGTAATAATAATATAGTATAATTATATAGTAATATAAAATGTAATATAAAAAATATAATAATATAATAGTAATATAAAATATAATATAATATAATAATATCACAGTAATATAAAATATAATATAATATAACAATAATATAAAATATAAAATAATATAATAATAATGTGAAATAAAATATAATATAATATAGAAAATTATATTAAATGTACGATGCTTGATAACAAACGTTGCCGTTCTGCACCCCCAAGTGCTTTTCGATTTGATCGATGGAGATCCAACGTCTGTCGTTACAATATTAGATTTATCACAATTTCATTACGTTAACGTGAATATATCTTCGTCGTTTCAGCGTAACCCGGTGAAAAGTAGATGACCGATGCTTCGTTTCGTTTTATCATGCCTATTGTGTACGCGCGCGACATTCTTGCATTCGAGCGTCTCGAATATGTTTAAAGCAGTCGAAACGCAGTCGACTTTCAAACAGTTCAAGAAATCAGACACGCAAGCCGCGTCGTAACGCACATACAAATCGCTTGGTCGTACACATTATTAAATTCTATTCGCGTCACTAATAAAAACGTGCACAGGACAAATTACATCGAACGTCCTGAGCATCCTGATCGTCCTGATTATAAATTGCAGCTCCCGTTGCATTTAACTGGACAAATGTCCCGTAATAACTAACGCAAGAAATACGTATACGTCGCACTGTTATTTATTAACGATCGGACGTGGGATGATAATAACAACGTGTCCGTCGTAGGCATAGACGAGATAAATGAACACTTAAAGCTGCATGTTTCTTACGAATCGTTCGAGATTCTTTTCTTCACAAATCGTTGTTTAATCATCCGTTTGATATTATCGTAGGCGACCTGCTTCACTGACAAATTCGTCCATAGTCTTCTTCGAGAATGCAATATTATAGTAAATGCGGATTTTTATGCAAAATAATAATTGTCTTCGTTAATTACAAGGTTTAGGAACTACATAGACATTTATTTATTTTCTTAGTTGTTCCACTGAGTCGATGTGTCTATTTTGCATTTTTTGTGTTATCCATTTTCGTGATCCACAGTCTATTGAAATTTTTAATATTAGAGGCTTAAAAAACGAAAATGTAAAAAATAGAAATATTGATTTGTTCCTAGTACAGTTCTATTCTAGGCCAAAGTATACTATACTATTACTATACTAGTGTAGTATAATTACTTATAACGGTATTTATTCATGTAATATGTATAATTTATATAATATATAATAATATATAATACTGTCATATTCGGGAAAGTAGATTATATATATGTTATAAGAGTAATACTGTTATAAATATAATATTATTATTATTATTATTATATATAATAATATTATATTTATAACAGTATTAATAATAGTAATAATAATATTACTATTATCGTCGTAGCATTCCATCGGTCTAAGTGAAAAATCTTTGAAATTTTTAGGTTAGTTCGATTACTATAATTTTCATTCCATTGTAGGATTCGGGAAAGTAAATTCCTGTACTGTTACAAGAGATTATAAGATATTAATATAATATTATTAATATTATTATACTGTTATTATTATTATTATATATAATAATATTATATTTATAACAGTATTAATAATAGTAATAATAATAATAACAGTATAATAATATTAATAATATTATATTAATATCTTATAATCTTGTAACAGTACAGGAATTTACTTTCCCGAATCCTACAATGGAATGAAAATTATAGTAATCGAACTAACCTAAAAATTTCAAAGATTTTTCACTTAGACCGCGATGGAATGCTACGACCCTTCAGGGTGGTTTAACCCTTCTTCCTGCTTATCGGTGTACGGAGTTCGAGATAAATGCTTCCTGATTTCGAAACCGAATGGGAAGTTTTCACCTACCGGTTGTTTCTATTATAATTCACAGCGAACGTGCACCACGATCGCTTTCATTCTTCGCGAACCGTTACGAGCCGGAGGACGCGGACGTGTCGCGTTGCGCCGTATTTTCGCCTTCTCTCCTTTCGTTGCCTTGTTTTCACCTTCTGCTGTCACCTGTGCCGCGCGTGCACACACAGTATAAAACCTGTAAATACTCCAAGAGTTCGTGGAAACTGCGAAATGCGGCGCAGGAGACACGTGCGTTGCTTCTAACCCCCGGCATGTCTCTGTAAATGACACGAAATCTTGGAGAGGCAAGTTTTACAGGGCGCAAGGAAGCAAGTTTCTCCCAAAATTATTGTACAAGCGCGAAATGAGGGATTCCTGAGGTCATTTGAAGTAACTTTTTCCTTAGCGAAAATGCGATCCGCGGCTTCGTTTACGAGTTATTAACGAAAAACGTGGACCAATGAGAGGCGAGCTGGGCCGGCGCTCCTCCCTTGCGGCCAATGGCGCGTCGCGCTGGCCGTCTGACGCTGCGGCAATAGTCGCGAGGGCGGGGCGTCAGCCGTTTTTAGTATTAAATTATTACATACAATACATACATATTATTATTATTAATATAATAATAATTATTAGTATTAATATTATAATTATTATTAGTATTAATATTATAATTATTATTAGTATTAATATTATAATTATTATTAGTATTAATATTATAATTATTATTGGTATTAATATTATAATAATTATTAGTATTAATATTATAATAATTATTAGTATTAATATTATAATTATTATTGTTAGTATTAATATTATAATAATTATTAGTATTAATATTATAATTATTATTGCTATTAATATTATAATTATTATTAGTATTAATATTATAATTATTATTGGTATTAATATTATAATAATTATTAGTATTAATATTATAATTATTATTATTAATATATAATCGATTAACGATTACGACTATCATGGCCGCTCGTCGTTCAATTACAATGAATTACAAAAACAGAAAAACAATAATTAATTTGACATATTTCGAACGAGACGCTGTCATAATCGAATTATCCGCGAAACTACGATGAAGCTGCTATCTCATTCGTGTTCCGATTCTAAACGCATGTCACAGCAAGACGCGAGCGTCTTCTTCTTCTTCGACTCATATCTTCTTCTTCGTATCTTCTTCGGATTCCGCATTATTCAAAGCGGAGAAAGAAAATGGAAAGTGTTCAGTGGGAGAATTATGCAGTCGGCTGAGACACGCAACGTGGTAACAATCGCGGTGATAATTGCATGTAGGCGACACCGTGTCGCGCATACTTTGGCCGGCCGACACGCGATTTACTGTGCACCATTCAATTTCAGTAACGATCCGTGTAGGAGGTTTTTTTCGCGTGTTCTCAGATCGCGACTCCCGGCTATCCGCGGTCGCGCCATAGAAAACAACGCTCTTGCAGCCGTTCCACGCTTCGCTGAACCGCGTCGAGATTCTCGAATGATCTCGAAGAGTCCGTCCCGTTCCCAGCGCAACGTTGTTTCTGTTCGTAGCAGTTTCGTGTCCATTAATTTTCGATCTACCGACTACGTCGAATCGACTTAATTTCACGTTACAGCACGTTACGCGCGTTTAGAGCATTCTGCTTCCGAAAAGTCGATGTCCGTCTCATCGGAAGTACGGTAATGTCTCCCTTACTGACGCTCAGATTGTGCACGAGAATGGACAATTTGGGACGCGGAGACACGATTATTCGAGCCTTGCGGCTCGCTCTTTTATAATCGTTGACAATTCGTGACTATAAAAATAAACCGCAAAGCTCGAATAATCGCATCTCATCTTCCCGAATTGTCCATTTCTGTGAACAATCTGAGCGTCAATTAGAGAGACATTGCTGTATGGAGAAACTGGAAGAGCGATAGCATGAGAAGGACACTTTTCCATCGAACTCCGTCTTTTACACATTCAATTTTACAGATAAATAGTTAACCGAGTTTAAATGCAAAATATTAATATGTCTTCTTTGATAAATAGAAAGTTCATTATGCTTGAAACTAAACCGAGAGCACCGTAATTGGCTACCCCCAATAACTGGCTCCTCTACCCCGTGTCCAATAAAACAAAGTTGTTGGGGAAATTCCTCGATAAGTACACCTTTATAATTTCAATAATGATAAATTAAAGAATTTGGAACTTGTTGAAATTCGCATCTCTTCTTCCCGAATTGTCCATTTTTCTGTAGAATCTGAGCGTCGATTAGGGAGAATTTACTGTACAGCTTTCGCAATGCAACTGACCTCATTTTAAACAGCGAATTCGTTGTGTATCCTGATAGGTTATAGTTTAATCCCGATTCACATTCCAATTCTCCCAAGCTATATTTCGGTGAAAATAGATTCGAGATTCGAATAGTACGACGAGAGCGCAGCAGAAGCGTACGCAAAATCTCAGAAAACTCTCAAAAATGAGCCGCGAGGCTCGAATAATCGTATCTCCTCTTCCCGAATTGTCCATTTTCGTGTACAATCTGAGCGTCAATTGGGGAGACTTGACTGTATTCGGTTGACAGGTGAGAAAGATTCCTGCCTGCAATAGACGAAGAGCTAACCCTTTGCGGACGAGCATTTTAAAAATACTAAGAATATTTCCTTCAGAGAACCAGATTATGTGCCAAAGATTTCAATGATATGAACAATGAGAAATACATTCCGATCTTTTGTCATGTACATAATTGAATTACATTTTTATATCCTCTGGAACAATGTATACAGTTCTGATGTACGAATATGTCGACATTCGTCCTCGAAGGGTTAATAAATTTCGCGTTCGACGAACGATGTCTGCATCCGCCTCTCGGTTGCTCGAGAAGACGACGCCTTAACAACGACTGCAAAGGATTGCAAACTCGTTGCAAACGGGTCGTCTAAACATTATTTTCGACAATCGCATTCGAACGAAGCTCGATGCATAAATCGATGCATAAATCTCGGATCAAGGAACGTCGTGCTTTTAATGGGAAACGTTGAAAGATCGATGAATTCTTCGTCGACTAAGTCCCTCCCCTCTCAATTTGGTTCCACCTTTCGTTCATTTCTGATCAGAAAACGTCATTTCCACGCGGAGAAAGCGGTTTCCGTTTCTCGTCGTCGCGATTACGCGCGATCGATAAGGGCTTTCGATGGACTCCGATGTACAGCATCAATCTTATAAATCAAAGAGTCGCGTTCCGCGGCACGACTCCGTTAAATAATTTATTCCAGGCTGTATGTATGCTCGCTCGTGCGCGCGCGCGCGCCAAGGATGATCTAAGGTAAATTTAGCCGGTGAATTATGGCGAACACGAATGACACACTGGGAATATTGTAAATTATAAGTACTCAGCCTGTTGTGCTCACACGGGGATGGAATATCTATGCCGCGGAGGGCGCGATTTTATCGAATAAACGGCCCGCGAAACTTCCTCCGTATTTAACGGCGAACGTTCCGCGAAGCATTTCGTTGCACCGTGAAGGTTTTCGTGATTAAAAGTTATTATATGAACCCGCGCGCGGGACGTTATATCGAGTTTGTCCATCGATTAAGCGTTTATCTTCTCGTTAAGCGTTTTACGAGCTGCTCTAGGAACACGGCTCGACCATTAATCCGTTTCTTTCGCGAACGATGGAACAATTTATTCGACAACGAAATGCGAAAGATAATTTTTAATCGCGGTCCCGTTAAGTTCAGTCGCCATTTTCTAGGCGTTTCCGGTGGTGGCGCGATCGAGAAACGCTTCGGACAAGATTTTGATCGGTACCGGGTGGCCTACGTGTTCGCATATTCTCGAACGATTCTTTTCACGCAAGAAGGTCACGGTCACCTTGTGTCACCCGGTATTTCCTTCTTTTTTGTCACTTAACTATATTTCTAGTTCGATCATTCGATGCTATCTGATCGATTTTTCATAAGAACTAATTTTGGTAATTATTCGGAACAGAGGAACTACCCTTTTATATAGGATAAACGTCCCAGTTTCCGTGGCTGTTACCAATTTCCGTGCCCCTATATTAAAAACGTATCAAAAAGAGGAGTTTTATATATAAGTTGACGATATATATTTTTTTATTATGTTATGTCAACGTGTGAGATTCATAGAGAGCTATTAATTTATGTATAAAACCATTGTTTAAAAAAAGCGTATAAAAAATGGGAAGTTTTATATATAAATTGACGATCTATATTTTTTTATTATTTTTTTATTATGTTATGTCAACGTGTGAGATTCAGAGAGAGCTATTAATTTATGTATAAAACCATTTAAAAAAAAAAAAACGTATAAAAAAAGGGAAGTTTTATATATAAATTGACGATCCATACTTTTTTATTATGTTTTTGTTATGTTATGTCAACGTGTTAAATTCAGAGAGAGAGAGAGAGAGAGAGAGAGAGCTATTAATTTATGTATAAAATCATTCTTTTAAAAAAACGTATAAAAAAGGGAAGTTTTATATATAAATCGACAATCTATATCTTTTTATTATGTTTTTATTATGTTATGTCAACGTGTGAGATTCAGGGAGAGCTATTAATTTATATATAAAACCATTTTTTTAAAAAAACGTGTAAAAAAGGGGTAGTTTTATATATAAATCGACGATCTATATTTTTTGATTATGTTTTTATTATGTTATGTCAACGTGTGAGATTCAGAGAGAGCTATCAATTTACGTATAAAACCATTCTTTTTCCATACGTGTTTAATCCGAGGGCACGGAAATTGGGACAGCCACGGAAACAAGCTACACACATGAACCCTATAACGAATGTTTCCTGCTTACAGCATGAATTGCTTACTCCTCTGTAGTCTCCTACTGTTCACATTGCACAGTTTTAGCACTGTTTACGTATACAAAGTTGGTCGGGATTAGTTATGCGAGGGGATGGAGAGAGTACTATGCTAGCAATGTTCTGCACCCCGCATGTTTTTTTGTATATATGGCCGCGGGCTAACGGTCGGCCCTTGCCACCCCCTCGCCTACCCAACCGCAACAAACGCCTACGTAAACAGTGCTAAAACTGTGCGATGTGGACTGTAATTCACCGGATATTAATAACATTTATTTTGCAAGCAGAGCAGGTATTGTATAATTTAGATGTGAAATATATTTTCGTGAATACAATAAATTCTTTTTAATTGACCCACAGCTTGTACGCAAAAAATTGACAATTTGGGAAGAGGAGATAAGATTAGTGGAGCCTTGAGGCTCGTTTTTTACAGCTGTCGATTGTCGACGACTATTAAAACGAGTCGCATGGTTCAAATAATCTTATCTCCTTTTCCCAAATTGTTCATTTCTTCGATTCTTCATTTCTTCGTGCAGTAGTTAAAGGACAATTGGGGAGAATTTATTGCATCTCGGAAACTAAAAGTGTTATATATGTAATAATGTAATAATATATCATATATAATTATGTAATAATAATTATATATGATATAATTAATAATATATAATATATAATATAATAATAATAATATAATATATAATATAATACATATAATAATAATATAATATATGATATAATACATATAATAATAATAATATAATATATAATATATATAACAACAATAATAAATATATAATATATAATACAAATAATAATAATAAATATAAATGACACGAAATGCAAGAAAACGTTAATTTTTGCATAAATCTCAGCTGAAGATATGCAGACGAACGAAAAATTATCCTTAATCTCTCATTATTACTCTTCTATTACTATTACTATAACGGCATTCGCGGATATCGTCTTATATGAATAAAAAAAATAGAATATATCACACTCGATCGTGTCGCTGATTATTAAAGTGAAACTTTTCGGGAGAAATTACAGTATCGAGAACTGCGAATTCCAGGAAAATTCGAGCGACAACTCGAACGGCCGTTCTCGAGCGTTCTCGAACGTTCGTACGAGATCGCGATCGCGGAAAGATCGACCGTGGAAGCGTCTAGATCGCGGGAAAGTATAAACGCGGGCACGCGGCGCCGGCACAGGCCAGTAAGCGTCGAAGCCTTCGAGGCGATCGTTGGTCGCGCACGCTCCTCGACGACGTTCGAAGTGCCGCCTCCTCCTCCTGTACGCATTGCGCATAGAAAATGAATAAACCGAGCCGAAGGATAAGTGCTGGATGATTTTCCTTGGAAACGCCGAAGATAGTACGCCGTGAAAGAACGCGGAGAAGCTCTAGATAGAACGAGAGTCCTCGCAACAGCCAGAAAGAGAAGGCACGTATCGTCGTACGGTCGCGAGGCCTATAGATAAGCAGCCCGCGGCGAAAAATTGATAAATAATTGATCGCGCATCGACGCGCTAAAGAATTTAAGAGCAGCCGTTCGGCCACGGATATAGGCGGCCACGGAGCTGTTGCATAAACCGGCATTTGCTGGCCTAGATTCTCGCCAGGAGGGGTATATTATTCCGTCTTGTTCCGTGAAAAAATTGCCGGCTCGCGGATTCCTGCGACCGTTGGACGACCTAGCGTTCCCTGTGTGCTCCCTTCGTTTCTTGTTTTCGAAGGAAGGGTAGCGAAATCAGACTTGGACGAAATATTGTCCGGACGACGGGCGAGAGATAAACGCGAGTCGAATGAAAATCAAATTGATCTGGATACAAATTTATCCGAATAAGATTTGATTCGTGGACACAGTTATTCGAATAGGAATTCATTCGAATAGGAATTCATTCGATTAAGAATTCATTTGAATAGGAAATCATTCGAATAAGAATTTATTCGAATAGGAATGCATTTGGGTAGAAATTCATTCGAATAAGAATCCATTCGAATAAGAAATCATTCGAATAGGAATTCATTCGAATAAGAAATTATTCGAATAGGAATTCATTTGAATAAGAAATCATTCGAATAGGAATTCATTCGAATAAGAATTTATTCGAATAGGAATGTATTTGGGTAGAAATTCATTCGAATAAGAATCCATTCGAATAGGAATTCATTCGAATAAGAATTCATTCGAATAGGAATTCATTTGGATAGGAATTCATTCGAATAGGAATTCATTCGAATAAGAAATCATTCGAATAAGAATTCATTTGAATAGGAAATCATTCGAATAGGAATTCATTCGAATAAGAATTTATTCGAATAGGAATTCATTTGGGTAGAAATTCATTCGAATAAGAATTCATTCGAATAGGAATTCATTCGAATAAGAAATCATTCGAATAGGAATTCATTCGAATAAGACCTCATTCGAATAAGAATTCATTCGAATAGGAATTCATTCGATTAAGAATTCATTCGAATAAGAATTCATTCGAATAAGAATCCAATCGAATAAGAATTTATTCGTGCAAAAATTCATACAGGAAATAATCGATTTGAATAAAAGTGCTTGAATGTAAAGTGTTTATTTCATGATTTATCGATTCACTTCTCCCATACTCCTTTTCACAATTAATAATAATGAATTGATAATTAATTTTGACAAGAGTTTTGTTTAGTGGAAACTAATGTAAGAGTGGATGGATAATATTTTTATTTTCAAATAACAGCATCGAAGGTAACAAATTCGAAATGAATTGCTTCAAACACAGTAATTACCCCTGGAAATCCCAAATTTCGGGTTGCTGAGAATTTCCCTGTGCTAGTCCTACGCCTGTGCAATCTATTGCCACGTCGCGACGCGACTGTCTCGTCTGTTTGCCTTCGAATCGTATCACATGGCTTCCGAATTGCCTCCGAATCGTGGCAAAAAATTAGAAATTTTTATAATTTCCTCGAATTTCTATAAAAACGAGCCGCGAGACCCGAAAAATCGTAACTTAATATATTCTTAATTTTATTTTAATATAATATAATATTCTTTTTCTTAATATTCTCTCAATATTTCTGGCAAAAATTACTGTAATTCTTCCTTCGTTTCAAATAAAATTGAACTAGATCCGTTGGATAGAAGAAGACCCGGTTTCCTCTTCGATGAAAGTGAATCCGCATTCGTCGGAATAAAGTGACACACGCCGGCGGATCATCGATCGGCATCGGCTAGCACGTAAGCACGTTCGTCGATGTATTTTTAACGAAGATAGTAGCGGGCTGCCCGCCGTCAGGGACCCTCATGCCCATTGAAAACGCATTGCATAATATTTGGTCGGTCGTTGGCCTGGCATCGCATCTGCCGCAGCCGACCGCGCGCGGGCGGCCCGAACAACGAATCAACCTTTCGCTGCATAGAACGTTCCTGTGCTTTGTTATTTCCAAGCAGCCCGCGATTTGTCACGTCTGCGCGAATTATTCGCGACGAAACGACGCGACGGAGCACAAAAAAACGAAACTAGTACAGTTATTTCTCTCCATTCGCGCTCCGATTGCGAGCAGAAATGAACAATTTGGGAAGAAGAGATGCGATTATTGGAGCCTTGCGTTCCGTTTTTATAGTTATCGATTGTGGACAAGTATGAAAATGGATCGCAAGGCTCGAACACAATTATTTCTCTCTAATTCGCACTCTGATTGCGCGCAGAAATAGACAATTTGGGAGGAAGAGATGCGATTATTGGAGCCTTGCGACCGATTTTTATAGTTACCGATTGTCGACAACTATGAAAACGGACCACAAGGCTCGGATACAATTATTTCTCCCTAATTTGCGCTCTGATTCCACGCAGAAATGGACAATTTGGGAACAGAAGATGCGATTATTGGAGCCTTGCGTTTCGTTTTTTATAGTTACCGATTGTCGACAACTATGAAAACGGACCACAGAGCTCGAACATAATTATTTCTCCCTAATTCGCACTCCGATTGCGCGCAGAAATAGACAATTTGGGAACAGACGATGCGATTATTGGAGCCTTGCGACCGGTTTTTATACTTACCGATTGTCGACAACTATGAAAACGGACCACAAGGCTCGGATACAATTATTTCTCCCTAATTCGCGCTCTGATTCCACGCAGAAATGGACAATTTGGGAACAGAAGATACGATAATTGCAGCCTTGCGGCTCACTTTTATAGTTGCCGCTTGTCAACAATTAACTTAACAGACTAGTCCTTCTATCATTTAAACAAAAATTCAAGTAACTTAGTCGAGTTTTCAAAGAATTATACCATTTTGAAAGGGCCACGAGTATACTTATGCCACTCACTGTACAACGTTCTCCGAACATTCGATTTCGGCCAACTTTTTTGGAAAGTCTGCCACGAGACGTCATTCGCGCGTTAATTAGATCAGTCAATCGAGAGCCTGCGTTATAAAATAAAGAATAAAGAGTCCGTCGTTGCGAAGGGCTCGGTTGTTCCGATTATTTAAACGCATCGAACAGTGTTCTCGAGTCGAAGGTTAAAGCCGACGCGGTACACCGAGGACAAGCTGCGGCGAAACCTGGACCTAAACTCCGACGATTAAAGAGATTACATCGCGAGATTCATGACTCGATTACGTAAGCAGGATTTTTGAAGCGAGTCCGCCCTGTGATCTCGGCCGGAGCGTTGGGTGTTCGACGGGGCGCGGGACCGCAGACGCGGTTTCCTTCGGAATCGCGGGATTAACGAGAACGGACAGAAATCGTACGGACAGCGTGCTGTTAGAGCGGAATTACGACGGCAGTAAACCCGTTGCCGGTACTTAACTTCCTTGTCAGTGTCCCCGATTATCGTTCGGCGTGCCCCGTTCGGCCGATCGCGTCGGTATTTCATGCCGATGCCGCCCGCGTATCCGATAGTTATTGATCTTTCAACTCGCTGAAATTTATTCGCGTCGCGCACGGAGCACGCAACTTTCAAGGGGGAATATTCTGTCGAGTCTTTGACCCTCGTACGCAACGCGATAGCCGATAGCTTCAGAAAAGATCCTCGGGTGATACGTGTTCCATTTTTCTGCGCTCTCCGTACGGTTTAATTAATGTCCGCAGTTCGTTACACCGCGTTTCATTGAAGATAAATGATCGTACACTGAATTTTAAGCGGCTCGAATTGCGGCGACTTTTTGCTATCCGCACGCGCATTACGAGCGTTTCACGGGATTTTTATTCTTTCTGAGATGGTAGTATATGTTATAATTTGACGGAAAATATGGTTTATGTATTATTGGGTTGGCAACCAAGTAATTGCCGACTTGTTCAATGAAATAAAAAATCTTTTTGCTTGGAACGAAGTTTAATCTGTAATGTATTTTCCATTTTGTTCGATGACCTTTTGCCGTCTCTCTGACAACTTGAAAATTCCACGCTCGTAGAAAGTCCGATCCTTTTCGGCCAAAAACTGAGTTAAGCGAGATTTTACAGCGTCATCATCGTTAAAAGTTTTACCACGAAGGGAGTTGTCCAGGGATCGAAATAAGTGGCAATCCGATGGCGCGAGATCAGGACTATATGATGGGTGTAACATCAATTCCCAACCAATATCCATCAATTTTTGCCGAGTGGACAAAGACGTGCGCGGCCTAGCATTGTCCTGCTGGAAAATGACACCTTTACGATTGACCAATTCTGCTCGCTTTTCCTTGACCGCTGCATTCAATTTGTCTAGTTGCTAACATCCACGGATAATAAAAAATAACATAATAATAATAATAATTATTATTATTATTATTATTATATAATATTATAATATAATAATAATATACATAATAATATTAATAATATCCTATAATATAATAATAATATATATAATAACATTAATAATATCCTATAATATAATAATAATATATATAATAATATTAATAATATCCTATAATATAATAATAATATATATAATAATATTATATTATATTATATAATATTATTATTATTATTATTATATAACATTTACGGATATCATAAAAAAGGGAGTAAGAGACATCTATAACTGAAATCGGCAATTACTTAGTTGCCAGCCCAATATTAGACATTGCTATACTTAGACATTGCTATAATTTGGTTAATGCGATAAAATTCTGTGAAACCACTGCGATACGATTCTTTTCGTCAAAAAATGGTCGGATTTTCTTGGACTTAACCTGTCATCGATTTCTCCGCACTTTTTTTTCTTACATCCTGTAAAATATTTTTCGAAAATTATAGAAACACATTGTAATAAATTTTGTCCTCGCTATCGTATGATTAGGCAAGACTTTTGAACTCCTAATATCATAATGGTCGCGCGTAGAATATCTTACAGGAAATATCTTACAGATAAAAATTCATTTTCACGATATCTGTGAAGCCTATAGGTACACTCCCAGCCATAAGTATAGTATATATTAACGCCTAGCAAATAGTCGAAAGCTCAAATCGAAAAATATTGTAAAACCTTTGAATAAGATATATTTCATCTTCCAATGAGAATAGAAAGAAAAGTCCCAGTTACAATCGATATTAGAAAGGTTTTTCGTTATCTAAGCAAGTATACAATATTATCTATTAACATTATTTATTAATATTAATTAATATATATATTTATCTTCCTGAATGAACGTTCTAAAAAGGTTTTCGTTTATTCCTCACGCTCCAAGGTGTTCTCTGATTATTTCTTACTCTTCCTTTTACTCTTTTTCTCGAAGAACGTTCCAAGATAGTTCTAACTTGTTCTAAAGTATCGTATGATTGACTCTGGAAACTGTCCCAAGGGGAATTAAAATCGCCAGCGGTTGACTTTGTACGAGTTTGATTCGCAAAGTGGTGAGTTCCATTTGAAGTGGACGAAGTTGTTGACCGGTTAAAGAATGAACTTCGGTTGCACAGCCGGTAGCGCACAGATACTTGTTGACGGGAGTGTACGTGAAATGAAATAGCCATCGCTAATGACCAGGATATCTATGCGACATTAACGCTGTGCTTACGGAACGCCTCATTCTGACACATTCCAATCTGTTCTATTTACGATCGATGAAATTATAGTAAAAATAGTTTGCCTCATTTTTTGGACGTACATTATAATAAAAAATCGTTCGGGATCTGCATAAACATGTGCTTGTTACTTTTATGAAGCAATTAAAATACATAGAAAATAAATAATAATAGAAAATGTGATAAGAAGAATATAATAATAATAATAACAAAAATATAATAACAAAAAGAATATAATAATAATAAGGAAATAATTAATAACATATTAATTAATAACATAATTAATAATAAAAATATATAATAATAAGCACATAAACATATGCTTGTTACTTTTATGAAGCAATTTAAAAAATAGATAGAAAATAAATAATAATAAGAACATAATTAATAACATATTAATAACATATTAATTAATAACATAATTAATAATAAGAAAATATAATAATAATAACACAAACATAATAACAAAAAGAATATAATAATTAGAAGAATATAATAATAATAAGATAATAATAATATAATATAATAAGAAGAAGAAAATAAATAAAATAGATAAAATAGTTGCTTCCACTGTTTCCTAAGCGCATTGTTAAAAAATAAAAGAAGAATTTTAGCAGTTCGTTGGAAAACAAAATCGTTCGCCTAGTCCCTCGATCATCTAAAAAAGAATTCAAGTCATTTAGCACAATTTAGAAAATGTTATTGCACTTTGGTGGGTATCCGCTCAATTTTGTCGCCCACAAGGGGTTAACGTGTGAGCATTATCTAAATAACAAATAAAAATACACGATAACGAAGCACGTACGAACAACGCGATGATCGCGTCCGCATCGTTAAAATTATCATACAGCCGGCACATCGCTTACCATTCGAACGAGATTGTTCTACTCGAATTCGAATCCTCGCGAGCCTGACCTTCGGCAATTCTAACGAAAGAATGATCCGTACGCTGAATTCGAATCACGATCGAAAACCGGATAAGTCGGTAATTAAACGGAGATACCGGCACGCTTTTGTCCGATACGCGTATCCGATCATCGCGGTTTTAATTAATTCGCGAACCGCTTGATATCGCGACGTTCACTCATGCTGACGGTCGGTTTTATAAGTTTCCCGCTCGTTAATATTTATCCGTATTTCGATCGGGAATAATTAATCAGCGTATGCCATCGAACGTTTTAATTTACCGTCCGAGGCGATCGTTACGGTTTACTTTGTAGTCGGCGCGCAACGTATTTTCGAACGATGGTCTAGAATTTTAATTAATGGCGGCGTTACAAAAAAAAAACACACGGAATTGCGCAACTCGCATGTATAATATTAAGCATCATCGCGTGCGCCGTGCGCGTACTTGTTACATTACGTTTTCAAGCGGGGCGAATTATGTTTTACACGTAATCTGTGGTTCAACAAGTTAATCGGGCGTTTCAGCAGCCGCGGAGAAGTTGCGTCGGATCAAAACGATTCCGTCGGATCGAACGAAAATCCGAGAAGCGTCGAATTTCTACGCGACAATTAGCTTATTAATCACGGAAAGAATGATTGTCGAAGAAATTCTTACGGACACGCGTCGTCCGAAACGCGAACAAAAAAAGGGAATCGAACGTTTCACGATGTCCGAGAAAGAGGATCGGCGAATCTCGATGCTGGGAAACGAGAAAGATTTAATCTTAATTATTACTTGTACGATCTGCTTGTTATTTATCGCGGCGGGTACAACCGCGTCCATAATTACGCGGACACTTCCTTGATTAAGATATTCATCTAAAAACGAGTTACTATATCATTAATGAATATTATTACAATTTTTGTATCCATTTTGTACTACATTAGGGAATAGATTTCACCGATAACGTATTTAATTGATCACTAATAATAAAGAAAAAGCAATTAAATTTTCTTTCCGGCGATGCGCATCCGAAATGTGCATCTAAATGTGCCGCCTGCGTCTAAAACTTATTATACTAATTGTGACAATCTAACTAGCAACTTTTTATCGTGTCCGACGAACAAATTATTTATTTATAATTATTCAGCTTGCAACAAACGTTTTCCAGGCTTCGAATACTTTTAGAGTCTCCATTAATGCATTATTTTCACGTTAGTAGTCTGTTTTATTTGTTCTAGACAATTTTCACATATTCTGGCATCATGCTCGGGATCATTGTCTCGCATAGAAGTAAAATCGTGGCCAAATTATTCGGCTTCCGAAATAGAATATACCGTCATACGTCCCTGTATAGCATTAATTCGTATCGTAGATCGCTTGACATAACCTTAAAAATAATAACGATCCGCATACTTATGGACCAAGTACATCGCATAATTTCATTTTCGGTACAACGCGAATCGAAGCGATTTATTGGGTTGGCAACTAAGTAATTGCCGATTTCAGTTATAGATGTCTCTCACTCCGATTTTTATGATGTCCGTAACTGTTATATTATAAAATTATTATTATGATTTAAAAAAATATATATATATATATATACACACACTATATTAAAGTTATTAATATATACTACGTTAATATATACTATACTTATGGCTGGGAGTGTACCTATAGGCTTCACAGATATTGTGAAAATGAATTTTTATCTGTAAGATATTTCCTGTAAGATATTCTACGCGCGACCATTATGATATTAGGAGTTCAAAAGTCTTGCCTAATCATACGATAGCGAGGACAAAATTTATTACAATGCGTTTCTATAATTTTTGAAAAATATTGTACAGGATGTAAGAAAAAATAGTTATTCGTTAGAAATCGATGACAGGTTAAGTCCAGGAAAATCCGACCATTTTTTTTAAGAAAAGGATCGTATCGCAGTGGTTTCACAGAATTTTATCGCATTAACCAAATTATAGCAATGTCTAAGTATAGCAATGTCTAATATTGGGTTGGCAACTAAGTAATTGCCGATTTCAGTTATAGATGTCTCTTACTCCCATTTTTATGATATCCGTAAATGTTATATAATAATAATAATAGTAATAATAATAATAATAATAATAATAATATAATAAATAATAATAATATTATATAATATAGTATAATATTATTATATATATTATTATTATATTATAGGATATTATTAATGTTATTATATATATATTATTATTATATTATAAGATATTATTAATATTATTATATATATATTATTATTATATTTCATAATATTATATAATAATAATAATAATTATTATTATTATTATTATGTTATTTTTTATTATCCGTGAATGTTATCAACTGGACAAATTGAATGCAGCGGTCAAGGAAAAGCGACCAGAATTGGTCAATCGTAAAGGTGTCATTTTCCAGCAGGACAATGCTAGGCCGCGCACGTCTTTGTCCACTTGGCAAAAATTGATGGATATTGGTTGAGAATCGATGTTACACCCGCCATATAGCCCTGATCTCGCGCCATCGGATTGCCACTTATTTCGATCCCTGGACAACTCCCTTCGTGGTAAAACTTTTAACGATGATGACGCTGTAAAATCTCGCTTAACTCAGTTTTTGGCCGAAAAGGATCAGACTTTCTACGAGCGTGGAATTTTCAAGTTGTCAGAGAGATGGCAAAAGGTCATCGAACAAAATGGAAAATACATTACAGATTAAACTTCGTTCCAAGTAAAAGAAAATTTTTTATTTCATTGAACTAATCGGCAATTACTTAGTTGCCAACCCAATAGCATCGCAAACGCGAGTACCATAAATTCAATTAACCATAACTTATTAGCATTCGATAAGGAGAGTAAACACGGTTTGATCCATATAGATCCTAGATTCAATCCTTTTAAATGTAATGCGCGATTATGCAAGCCTTCTAATTTTTCATAGAACAGAGGTACCTGCGAGTTCTTGTAAGGTCTCTTAAGAGCCAACGTTCTCCTTGTTATAGTTCACCACGGAAGCTCGATGAAACATTCGCCACCCACACACACACATATATATATATATTCCGTAGATCTTTGCCAAAAAGTGATTCACACAGGGAATATTAGCGGTTTGACGTCGACGCTCGAGTAACGCGAGTAGAATGCAACAGTTACCGTCCTTGCGAGTTCGAAGACGAATTAGGCGGCTTATGGGATCGTGTTCTACACGTTCCATAAAACAGAAACCGGAGAAACGCGATTAAATAATATGCATTCTCAAAATTCCCTTCTAGAATAAAAATCGAAACGAATATGAATCGAAGCATGATGACTATAAAGAGGCGTTAAATGAACGAGATGGAATAGCCTTGAAATAAATAACAGCTTCCGAAATGAATTATTTATTATTCGGCGACCAACAAAATTTTGCTGTGTTGTCCGGGATATTTATTTATTTATTATTATTTTGTAATATTTATTATACTAATTTATTGTATTATTATTTAATATTTATTATACTAATTTATTATATTATTTTTTAATACTGATTATACTACTTTATCATATTATTATTATTTAAATTTATTCATTTGGCCTCTGAAATTGCTCGTATAATCTACACACAGGGTGTCCAATTTTAATCTATAAAGGAAAATAACTCGTTAGTGATATTATATATTATATTATACGTATTTATACATATATATAGTATATATAATAATATAATATATATAATTTCATATTATATATTATATTATATACTATATAAGCACGAAGCCCAGTTAAACAAAGCCACGGATTGCATTTTCGCTAAAGAAAAAATTGCTTCAAATGACCTCAGGAACTGCTCCCCATATTCAGATTGCGAGACATTTTCGAGACACCCTGTTCACAAAGAGCTCAGAAAGTCTGCGAACAATATCTCAAATTTCTAGAGATATTGTTTTCTTGTGGCTGACGAAGTTGAACCGGGGACCGGCCTCGTGGCCTGATCCCCCGTCAAACGAAACAACGTCGTTACATGAATTATGCCCACGTTGCGACATACTCGATCGACAGGGCGTAGTTCGTCAAGTGCACTTCGCGATCCGTGCATCGTAAGAATGTGTACACTGGCATGCGCGCAAGTGCTCGTTAAAGTGCTTCGCCGGAAGCGGCGCGTATATGAGCCGCTGTTTTCAGAGTCGGCCAGCAGCAGACACATAAATATTTGTCGATGTCCCCTTGCTTTGATTTCGAAGGGAGAGTTTCGCGTGCGTGACATTTCCGTCCGCTTTTCGCGGATCGATCGATTTACATTGTCCACCACGTGCCGCAGTCGCGAAACGATACCACATTATTAATCGTTCGCACTCGAAAGTGATTTGAAAACAATTTCACCGAATTACAGCGTTTCCATTTTCCAGCCGACGAAGTGCATTTTATGCATCCGAAATTGTCCTAATTTTTCGAACACGTGTCAACGAATGCGCCCCGTCGAGTGAGAGAGCGATTATACATTTATTATTATTATTATATATATTACATGTATATTATTATTACCAAGATGCTTAATGTACAATTGCAGAGGATTTTGTATAACTATTATATGTTATTATTATATATATTATATATATGTTATATGATATTATATTATTATATTATATTATATTATTATATTATATTATATTATATTATATTATATTATATTATATTATATTATATTATATTATATTATATTATATTATATTATATTATATTATATTATATTATATTATATTATATTATATTATATTATATTATATTATATTATATTATATTATATTATATTATATTATATTATATTATATTATATTATATTATATTATACTATACTATACTATACTATACTATACTATATTATACTATACTATACTATACTATACTATATTATACTATACTATAGTATACTATACTATACTATATTATACTATACTATAGTATACTATACTATACTATACTATACTATACTATACTATACTATAATATACTATACTATATTATATTATATTATATTATATTATATTATATTATATTATATTATATTATATTATTACATTATATATTATTATATATTATAATAATAAATGTATAATTATGCAATTATATTGCAATTATACATTAAGCATCGTCGCCCCAGGATCAATACAAATTTCGCAACGATAGCATCGGTCGTCGATCGTTTCGCGATCACCCGTTAGAAATGATAAAAACATAAACGCGTTCGATCCGAAACAGTCGGTCGGTTATCAATTCGCGACAATTCGCGAGAGTTGCAACATCGCCGTCGAGAATAGAAATTCGCTAATGGAAATCTGCCGTAATCGAAGTTCACGCGGCCGCTTAGGAGAGGAGAACAGAAAGAGTGCGAAGTTCGAATCACGGTATCAAAAGGGGAAAGTCGTCGTTTCTATCGAGAGAAGCTAATGCGTTATTTACAAGTGGCGGCAGACAAACGAGCCTAACTGAATTTTATCAATCGCAGATACCCGACGACGGCGACCGCGGCCGCGATTGTCGTCGGGTTTCGCGCGAGTTTCTTCTCGCCGGAACCTTTTGCCATTAGCACGTTAATACTCGACCTACTGGCGACGTTTTTTTTCTTTTTCGAATAGAATCGCTCGTGCTTGCGTTTCATGTCTTCGAAATCAATTTGCCGCGTTTAATGTTTTTAGTTATAGAGCGACGACCATTTAACCCCTTTTGCGCTCGAATAGCGACTCTCGGACGCCACTAAAAATTGTTACTGCATTTTTGGACATTATTGTGACAGTATCAGATTCATTTATACCTTAAAAACTGCTAAAATTGCAATTATTGTACGTGGCGACAGGCAGAATTTCGTCGTACGAATCGCAGCGAATCGTACAAAACGATTTCGAATTAAAATAGCTTCGACCAAAGATGAAAAGGATTAAAACTCGCAAATGCGAAATATTATAAATATACAATATACATATACAATATATAGGGTGTCCAAAAATGTCTCGCAATCCGAGAATGGGAGGTTCCTGAGGTAATTCGAAGTAAGTTTGTCCTTGGCGAAAATGCAACCCGTGGCTTCGTTCACGAATTATTAACGAAAAACACTGACCAATGAGAGGCGAGCTGGCCTAGCGCATGGCGACCGAGCCGATGAGCGGAACTGGGCTTCGTGCGCTCATTGGCTCGGCCGCCAAACGCTAGGCTAGCTCGCCTCTCATTGGTCAGTGTTTTTCGTTAATAATTCGTGAACGAAGCCACGGGTTGCATTTTCGCCAAGGACAAACTTACTTCAAATGATCCCAGGAACTTCTCATTTCCGGTTTGCGAGACATTTTTGAGACACCCTGTATATATATAATATAAATATTATAATATAATATAAATATTATAATATAATATAAATATTATAATATAATATAAATACCCTATATATATAATATAAATATACAATATATTTTAGACGATTTTGTGTGATTTGTTGACGATCCAAATGCAAAATCACAAAGTTCAAAGTAAGTTCGAACGTTCGTACGTTCGAACGCCAATTACAGAATATTAGAAAACAGGTTTTAACGACCGTTTGGCAGATAATTAGCCGGCGCGCTCGAAGCATTGCGGCTACTTTTAATCATTTTTTTCTTTTTTAGTGCATATATGTACAACATAGCGCGTCAAAGAAGGGTATAGTCGGTTAAGGGGATCAAGAGCGCCCTTGGCCGATTTAAACGGCCGATATGTAATTCGATGGATCATAAATAGAAACCGCTTCGTGTAAATTGTTAACCTCTATCGTGACCAGGGACGTAGTTATAGGGTATCCTTTAGTTATAGGGTTTCGATCGATTTTCCCTATGTAGGTGCGTGCAAGAATTTTGTCGAACGTCTGACAAGTCGCGGATATTCGTGCGCATTTTTGATAATTTTTCACAAATTTTCACATTGACGATCTCAATCGTAAAAAGAAAAATTAAATGAACAATTTTAGTCCCGAAGAACGCAGATTTCTTATGGAATCACGTTAATTTCGGCCGCGCGCCCTTGGATTCCCATCGCGAGACTCGAAGCGTCCGTTCGTCGCGGATTCTTCGGGCCAGCGTTTTATGCCGGAGCGGCTGTGTCGCGTTTTCCCGCGTTTACCCGCGAAACGGCGTCGCGCGGAATTCATCTGTCGCCGTTTCTTCGTGTCCCTGGGCCGGCTATTGTTCCGGGAAAACGTAATTTCTGTGCTGGCGCACTTGACTCGGCCATCGCGCCGCGCCGCGCCGCGACGAGACGAGCCGAGCCTGTTTCTGTTTCACGTGGCTCTCGCATAAATGATGTAAGGCGATTTAGAAAGAAGACTAAAGAATGAACAAGTTTATTCTCGGGCCTGTGTCCGAGCACGCTTATGGAGATTACGTTATAATTTGCGCTAACGTCATTCGGGTAGACTTCGTTCATCGTGGAAGTGGTAATTGAATAAACCGATAAACCGTGGATTCTCCGGATTCTAGCACGTAGAACGCTAATTAGTCGAAAAGAAGCTACTATTCCCCAGATCCCCTCGTGGTCGCCTAATCTGATTTATAAACGCGGCCGATTCCGCCAGATGATGACGGAACGTCTGGGACGGTTTCGACGAATTCTTTTGAAACACTTTTTGCTGCTTCGATGAATCGTTTGAACGGCGGATCTGTTAAAAAGAGAAATGATATATTCTATTATTATTTTATTATTTTATTTTATTCTATTATTATTTTATTATTTTATTTTATTCTATTATTTTATTATTTTATTTTATTCTATTATTTTATTATTTTATTTTATTCTATTATATATTCTATTATTAGATATATTACTATATTAATGGTTGGTTAATTGATAGTCGAAGGAGAGCGAACTTCTACGAAAATCGTTGAATGATTGAGCGAAATAGCAGTTATGCGAATAAGTAGGGCTGTATTTATAATAAGGGTTGTATTAAATAGGGTTGTATTTAAATGGATGAATACTCTTTATCAGTCAAATGAAATCTAAAGTTAGGTTGACCAATAGCGTTCGATATTAAAGAATCGAAAGACTTGATCGTGGCAGAAATTAGATATTGTGCGAAATCCATAATAGAAGAAAATTATAATAAAAGAAATTTTTAATGATATCGTAAATATGAAATAACAATTATGGAATAATGGCAGCCGAAATTTCCGTCGAACCTTAGCGTCGACGCAGCGATAAATCGCATAGGCGTAGAACTAGCACAGGGAAAATTCGCAGCAGTCTCTTTTTCACAGCAAGGCTCGAATAATCGCGTCTTCTCTTTCCAAATTGTCCATTTCTGTGGACAACCTAGGCGTCAATTAGAGAGACATTATTGTATGTCATAAATTTCTGTCGCTGGAATTATTGACCATTTTCTATAAGCAAAGTATACACTATTATTTTTAATATTGTTATTTATTATATATATTATATATATACAATATTATAATATTATAATTATAATATATAATTATAATTAATATTATATATTTATTATATATTATATATTATTATGTATAATTATATATATTATATTATATTATAATTAATTATATATATATAATTATTATTATAATATAATATAATTATAATATATAATAATAATAATATTTTATTATAATTTAATATAATAATATAATAATAATGTAATTATAATTATAATATAATATAATTATTATTATAATTATAATATAATATAATTATTATTATAATTATATATATATATCAATTATTATTATAGTTATATATATATTAATTATATATAATATTATATTATATATATATTATATATATTTTATTTCTAATATTGACTGTGTATTATAGTCCTCACCTATTCTCGTGTAGCTTTTTTTAAAAATATCGATTACAACGTTAAGGTAATTCCTTTGTAAATTGGTGTTTTGAATAAAGTATGATACAGCATGATGCATGATACAGCATGAGAAAAATGCACTATAAAACGAGAAATATGTATATGCGCGTGAGAGTAATATAACATTTGTGGTTCTAATCGATTTGCCCGTGTCAACGACGAATTGGCATACGTTCGATCTTCCACGTTATGTTACATCGAGGAATGTGAACAATTCTCATCGGCGTAGATTATACAACCGTCGAATAGAGGAAGGTCGGGAGTCGTCGTTATCACTTGACCGCGTTGCTTTCTACGTTTATGACATTTACCGATTGTCAAGTGATAAAGAAATATTTACGTTAGCGAGCGTCGGTGACATTTCCATTTCGCTGCACTTTTCAGAATAGATTTTATTTACAATCGACGGAAAAAAGATCTCCCAATCATTCCAGATTTTGCGAAACAAGCAAGTTGAAACTGCTGAAATTCCCGCGTAATCACGCCTGCTCGCGGTTCAGCTAGATCGTTAAGAGAGATCAAAACAGTTCAATTATGCGTTCGTTGCTTTTTTTTTCGACTGCGTTTTTTGCATCGATTAGAGATACAAGATGAAATTCGCGCCGCGTCACGATGAATCTCGCAGCGAGAACCTGCTTGATAGACTCTGCCGAAGGTGTCTGAAGAAGAATTTTTTGCGTCGGTTTGCATCTGCGGAAGTTGCAACGATTTATTTATAGACAATGCGTGAAAGACCGCTGCGTCAAACCAGACAACTTCGCGCAGATCGCTCTCCGCGCCGATTTATTTAGCCCGATAGATCGCGAGGGCTTAAAATTATCAAAAATACGTTCCTACAAAAGTTGTTTGGTACAGAGGGGGACGTTGAACTATATAAACAATATTCCTGCAGGTGTAGTGGTGGAAGAGATATCGAAGTCGTATTAATATTTTTTAATGGAACCCTGTATTTTTTTATTTATGATGTAAGAGCGTTTGTTGAGACGAATACAATGACCTGCAACATGATATCATTCCATGTAATGAAATGTCATAAATAAAATGCATGCGTTTCGGTGCATTCTAAAAAACTGAATATCTATTTTTATAAAGATACTATAAAATATGCGAGATATAAGGGCAAACATTTGAATAATTAATTAATTGAACAAATTTTGAACACAAGTCGAACATAATTTTTCATCGTATTAAACAAATAGTACCATAATCAGATAATTGGTACAATAATTTAATATAATAATTTTTAATACATAATATAATAATATTTAATACATAATATAATAATACTTAATACATAATATAATAATATTTAATACATAATATAATATAATAATATTCAATAATTTAATTTAATAATATTTAATACATAATATAATAATATTCAATAATTTAATTTAATAATATTTAATACATAATATAATAATATTCAATAATTTAATTTAATAATATTTAATACATAATATAATAATATTCAATAATTTAATATAATAATATTTAATACATAATATAATAATATTCAATAATTTAATTTAATAATATTTAATACATAATATAATAATATTCAATAATTTAATTTAATAATATTTAATACATAATATAATAATATTCAATAATTTAATTTAATAATATTTAATACATAATATAATAATATTCAATAATTTAATATAATAATATTTAATACATAATATAATAATATTCAATAATTTAATTTAATAATATTTAACACAAAAACAGTACAATAATTTAACCTAAAATCCAAACCCCTAAAACTGTTTTTTTACTTGTAATGAAGTTTCCTTATAATGCGAACATAACGATACTATTCATTTAGCTCGCTTTGGGATCTGTCCCAAAGTCCGTCGATCAAATATGGCGAAATATGGCCGATGCGTCGGACCATCGATGGAAAAACGCGCGGCCCCGTCGCCGCGACGGCTTTTATTTCTTCGGTCGTGGTCGGGCGTCGCGTGTCGAACGCAGACGTTCGTTACAGCGTGTCTTAAAACGGAATTCCCCGGGTTTCTTTTGAACCCGCGTCGAGCGTCGTTTTTGTACACAATGCGGAATGGAAAAAGCTGCCGGGTTGGGTGGTGCACCGAGCAACGTCGACGCGAAAGAGGGAAGCTTTCCGATGCAAAAGCGATATATACGCGATAAACGGTTTTTCGTTTACGTCAACGCGTCCCGGGCCCGGACCGTCGCGACGACACGCAACAATGGAACCGGCGTGACGGTGGATTACTCAACTTCTGTTCTACGAACGCTATTAACTCTTCCCGGTTGCGCAACTCGGCAAATGCGCGTCAAAAATTCTGTGACGTTGACCGATTACGTGCATCTCGCTTTTTCCTTCTCCGGCCTTCGCGACGGCCAACGTTTCCCGCGAACGCATATTAATTTGCCAGGCCGGCGCGATTCGTCGCGAGTTCGGTGGCTCGGTTGCACGCGATGGTTCATTGATATGGGAGACCGGGACCGAAAGAGTTACGTTGTGAATCGTTTAGCTCGCATTTTTACAACTTGAGCGGTTCATCGTGACGCTTCGTTTTCAAGAACGCGCGCCTACAGTGTTCGTGCGAAAAGTGTTCGTGCCTCTTTTAGAGCGCGATGGATACTTTAAAATTGAACTAAAGGACTTGAATTTTGTTTAGATCGTACCAGGGACCAGTCTATTAGACGATGATTAGAAATGACTTTTTCTTAATTTTGCTATTACTTGGAATGAAAGGAAACGTTTGTCGTTCCAAGTAATAGTGAAATTTAAAAAAAAAAGAAAGATTTTTGGTCATCGTCTAGTAGACTAGTCTCTGTATTATCTAAACAAAAATTCGAGTCATTTAGTTCAATTTTAAAATGGTTATTAAAAGATGTACGAACACTTTTGTGGCCCATTGAGAAGACGATTTCATTTTATAAAATTAACGATTCTACTTTTTATTAAATAGTACCTTTTATTCTTTAATTCTGTTTCTTCGACTCGATTCGATTCATTTCTTCTCTATTTCTTCAATTTTATTCTTTTATTACCTAAAAACTATTACATGCTTCAATAATTATTACAATTATTATTTGATTACTTTTATTACTTTTTATTGAATAGTACTTTTTATTCTTTAATTTTGTTTCTTCGATTCGATTCGATTCATTTCTTCTCTATTTCTTCAATTTTATTCTTTTATTACCTAAAAACTTATTACATGCTTCAATAATTATTACAATTATTATTGATTACTTTTATTACTTTTTATTGAATAGTACTTTTTATTCTTTAATTTTGTTTCTTCGATTCGATTCGATTCATTTCTTCTCTATTTCTTCAATTTTATTCTTTTATTACCTAAAAAACCTATTACATGCTTCAATAATTATTACAATTATTATTTGATTACTTTTATTACTTTTTATTAAATAGTACCTTTTATTCTTTAATTTTGTTTCTTCGATTCGATTCGATTCATTTCTTCTCTATTTCTTCAATTTTATTCTTTTATTACCTAAAAACTTATTACATGCTTCAATAATTATTACAATTATTATTTGATTACTTTTATTACTTTTTATTGAATAGTACTTTTTATTCTTTAATTTTGTTTCTTCGATTCGATTCAATTCATTTCTTCTCTATTTCTTCAATTTTACTCTTTTATTATCTAAAAACTTATTACATGCTTCAATAATTATTACAATATTATTTGTGATTACTTTTATTACTTTTTATTAAATAGTACTTTTTATTCTTTAATTTTGTTTCTTCGATTCGATTCAATTCATTTATTCTTTATTTCTTCAATTTTACTCTTTTATTACCTAAAAACTTATTACATGCTTCAATAATTATTACAATTATTATTTGAATTGGTACTCTGCGAAGCAGAGAACGATACATAATTGTTACCAATATCGTGACTCTTTTCTAATCTTATTCATATTTTTTATTTGTTTTATTCTGGCCTGGTCTAAAAATATTCTGAAGGTCTTAAAATTGAGAACATTTTTGTTTCACTAAAATTACAGTTTAAATAGCCAATGGTTGCTACTTTTTACGCAGGACGAGTATACTCGTCGTGACACGAAATGCTGTCACTTCTCCATAACGAGTATACTCGTCGAACAAAGCTAGCTGATTAAGGTTACGTCAAGCTTATTAAATAGGCTATTAAATAGCCAATAGTTTCTACTTTTCACGTTAGTCACTTCTCCATGACGAGTATACTCGTCGTGACACGAAATATACTATCACTTCTCCACGACGAGTATACTCGTCGAACAAAGCTAGCTGATTAAGGTTACGTCAAGCTTATTAAATAGGTTATTAAATAGCCAATAGTTTCTACTTTTCACGTTAATCACTTCTCCATGACGAGTATACTCGTCAAACACAGCTAACTATGTACTCAGGAAGCAATAGTGTGTTCAAAATAGGTATAAAATTAGTATCATATGTAACCAACACAGTGCTCAGCGTGTTAACGAGCTGCAACATGATTCAGTATCTCCCCTCGAGCAATCAACACGTTACGTTCTCGAATCTCCTCATAAAACTAGAATTCCTCGTAGAATCTCTTAGGCCAGTTACGAGCCTCGAAAATGCGGGAGTAACTGTGCCGACATAATATAAGAGCCACTCTGCGAATGGATCACGCCAACGAGACAAACGATCCGAACCCGTGTCGACGTGTCTCGCAGTTCGTCCTCGGCTCCCGCAAAGTACCATAAGCAGCGCCAAATATACTTTTAGTATCGCATTTAGGATCTCCTTTAGGAACACGTCTTCCAATGGCGCTCGTCGGGCCGAATGTCGTTTCCTCGTCGGTCCCAGCGTTTCACGGCCGAGAGAAACGCTTCCCGCCGCCCTTCAGTGCCACCCCCAACGCCATCGCGACATATTTTCGTCACCGGCCGGAATTACACGAGCGACGCGTGTGGGCCGAGGACTGCGTATATCTCGGAGATCGATAGTACCCGGCGACCATCTCTCTCTCTCCCTCTCTCTCTCTCTCTCTCTCGATTTCTATTTCTCTCTCTTTCTCGAATTCTCACTCTCTCTCTCTCTTTCTCGAACTCTCACTCTCTCTTTCTCGAACTCTCACTCTCTCTCTCTCTCTCTCTCTCTCTCTCTCACTCTCGCTCTCGCTCTCTATTATTCTCTCGCTCTCGCTCTTTATTACTCTCTCGCTTGCTCTCTCTCTCTCCCGCTCTCTCTCTCTCTCTCCCGCTCTCCATCTCTCTCCCGCGCTCACTCTCTCTCTCTCTCTCTTCCTATCTGCCTCTCTCTCTCTCTCTCTCTCTCTATTTATCTATCTATCTATCTACATCTCTCTCTCTCTCCCTCTCCCTCTCTCTCTTCCTATCTGCCTCTCTCTCTCTCTCTCTCTCTCTCTCTCTATTTATCTATCTATCTACATCTCTCTCTCTCTCTCTATCTATCTCTCGCTCGCGTAACTGGTCCAGCATTTGTTCCATCGGAACGGTAACACGTGGGCGTGAGGAAATACGCACCCCTCACCAAGACCAACGACCATCTACGCGTGGGCGTGAGGTCGGTGGAACGATTGCGATGGAACTTATCGAGACATTTTCAACTATAGCGCGTGTCAACCCGACGCTCTGTTGCGGGGATCGATCGTCCAAGACTCCGGCTCAATGGAGATACACCGCGATGGCCTTTCGTGGACTTCGAACCCCTTACGGATCTGTTGTAATTTTTGTAAAAAATTGTTGGGCTTCCAGCTGAACTGCCAGAGGCGGTTCTCCGTCAGCCACGCGAGCATGATCGGCGATTCTGTGTAAAGAATGTGACGTTACGAAGGTAGTCGAGCTTCAATAACCGTGTTAGTGCAGTGATTTTTCCCTAATTCGCGCTCCAATTGCGCGCAAAAATGGACAATTTGGGAGGAGGAGAGCCTTGCCACTCGTTTTTATGGTTACCGATTTTCGACAACTATGAAAACGAGACGCAAGGCTCTCGTTTTCCGAAACTGTGCATTTCTGCGCGCAATCTGGGCGCGAATTAGGAAGAAATTGACGCTCAGATTAAATGCAAAAGTGGACAATTTGGGAAGAGGAGATAGGGGAGGTCTGTCTCTCTCTTTCGCTATCTATTTCTCTCTCGCTCTTGCTCTCTATTTCTCTCTCGCTCTTGCTCTCTATTTATCTCTCGCTCTCGCTCTCTATTTCTCTCTATTTCTCTCTCTCTCTCTCTCTCGATCTCTATTTCTCTCTCTTTCTCGAATTCTCACTCTCTCTCTCTCTCTTTCTCGAACTCTCACTCTCTCTCTCTCTCTCTCTATTTCTCTCTCTTTCTCGAATTCTCACTCTCTCTCTCTCTCTCTTTCTCGAACTCTCACTCTCTCTCTCTCTCTCTATTATTCTCTCGCTCTCGCTCTTTATTACTCTCTCGCTTGCTCTCTCTCTCTCTCCCGTTCTCTATCTCTCCTGCTCTCTATCTCTCTCCCGCTCTCTATTTTCTTCCCGCTCTCTCTCTCTCTCTCTCTTCCTATCTGTCCTCTCCCTCCCTCCCTCTCGCGCCTTGCCACTCGTTTTTATAGTTACCGATTATCAAGAACAATAAAAACGAGTCGCAAGGCTCGTATAATCGCGTTTCCTCTTCCCAAATTGTCCATTTCTGTGCGCGAATTACGGAGAAATGACTGTGCATCGCATGAATGAGGTCCCCGGAAACGCAAAGTTTAAGAGCCGTTGTTCTAAACGCATTAAAACATTGCGCGTTAAAACCTGCGCGTTTATTATCCAATAGAATGTTACACGATTGTAAATAGTTACGTGAGTGTATTATCGTCACGTTACGTAGCATAACTTGGGCTTAAAGTGTATGCGATTAGATGGGTAACCTTGAAGAAGAGCGAGAGAGCGGGAAAGCGGGAAAACGAGAGAATGAACGCGAGGAAGTGGAAAAACAACGATAAGAGGCGCGAATTATAAAAATTGATTCGGACTATCGAACTATTGAACCATCGAGCTATCGACTTCCGGTATTTATCACATATACAGGGGGTCCCGCGTTTACTCGTGCATGCTTCGAGAGAGCGTTCTACAATTAAAAATAAGACGAAAATATTATATTATATATTATTATGTTATATTATATTTATATTTATTATTTTATTATCATTTTATTATTATTTATTATATTATTATATTATATATTATATTTATTATATATATTATTATATTATTATATTATATTATATTATATTATATTATATTATATTATATTATATTATATTATATTATATTATATTATATTATATTATATTATATTATATTATATTATATTATATTATATTATATTATATTATATTGTATTATATTATATATCCGTGCCTGTTACCAATTTCCGTGCACCCCGAATTAAAAATATATAGAAAAAGAGAATTTTTCTATATAAGTTGTTATTTCTATATAAATCTTACATAATAAAAAAGAATATAGATCATCGATTTGGTTTGTAACTTCAATTATAGGCCGCCGTAAAAAGGCGGAAAAATTGAAAAAAGAAAAAAGAGACGGTCTAACGTATATCTATTGTGTGATGTACCAACTTGTATACATGTGTATATGCGAGTATCTGCATTATTTTGACATAATCGTCTCATCATCCGTCGCAAGAGCCTCATGAATTTCCTCGTTAGGACATATCCTCGCGATTCCGGACTTTCGTCCTCCCACGCTGCGAACGTGCACCCTTGTTCGCGGTCTTTTTAATTTACGAGTTCGCTGGGTTCTCTCTCTCCACGCAACAGTATAACCTTACCCTGGCTGGCGGTGTTCATTCAGTGACGCCCACGCGCTCTCCACGCTCTGACGTCATAGAAAAAGCGCTGGAGGAGCGTGACCAGATCTGGGCCACCGCCTCTCTCCCTCTCCCACTATCTGTCTCCCTCTCTCTCTCGCTATCTATTTCTCTCTCGCTCTTGCTCTCTATTTCTCTCTCGCTCTCGCTCTCTATTTCTCTCTATTTCTCTCTCGCTCTCGCTCTCTATTTCTCTCTATTTCTCTCTCGCTCTCGCTCTCTATTTCTCTCTATTTCTCTCTCGCTCTCGCTCTCTATTTCTCTCTATTTCTCTCTCGCTCTCGCTCTCTATTTCTCTCTATTTCTCTCTCGCTCTCGCTCTCTATTTCTCTCTATTTCTCTCTCGCTCTCGCTCTCTATTTCTCTCTCGCTCTCGCTCTCTATTTCTCTCTATTTCTCTCTCGCTCTCGCTCTCTATTTCTCTCTATTTCTCTCTATTTCTCTCTCGATCTCTATTTCTCTCTCTCTCTCTCTCTCGCTCTCTATTATTCTCTCGCTCTCGCTCTCTATTACTGGCTCTCTCTTTCTCTCTCTCTCCCGCTCTCCATCTCTCTCCCGCTCTCTATTTTCTTCCCGCTCTCTCTCTCTCTCTCTCTCTCTCTCTCTCTTCCTATCTGCCCTCTTCCTCTCCCCCTCTCTCTCTCTCTGTCTCTCTCTTTCTCTCTCGCTCTGTCAGCCGGTTGATCAAACTTTGGTATTTTAGTTGGTAGCGAAAGGGTTACGTCACGAGAACAGTTGTCTCGTGCGACATGAACGGCTTCCATATGTTCGCGCATTTTGCACCGTTGAATGAATGTAGGGTACCGATTATCATAGACGTCAATCGGTGCATACATCTTCGGAAGGTCGTTCACGGAACGGACAATCGAGGAAAAATACGTTCCGTCCGCCGTTGGCCATTTAAATGCACGAAAACGTAAACGACGAGAGCCGTTTAATTCCATTACGAGCTTGCTTCGTCACTCGTGCATTGTCTGCATTTATTTATGCTGCACATGGCTCGCGCCGATGCATTTAGTACGGTTGGCTATAAATAATCGCTCCCGCCCGATCGATTAATTTTCTGTCTCAATTGTGAATTATCTGTGTACCCTCGACAAACTGTGTACCGACATTTTACATTTTTTTTCTTACATTTTCTTTCTCTCCTTGAAGATGTAATTGTTTCTGAAAATGCCACGAAGGCTACGAACACGCGAATAACCCGCTCACGCAGGCTTTTAAAAAAAGTGCTGTTCGATCGGCGATGATCGTTTCGTTCGTTTCACGGTCTATCCTATTTTCGAATGCTCGATTTTACGTTTGTATAGCAAACTAAAGTATTACATTCCTCTCCGTGCACCGTCATTCTTCGGCACCGAAGTATGTGAATCATATTTTCTCGTTCGTGTTGTAAAGAGTGATTCTGAGTTATTTGTGTTCGCTTCGTTGTCGACGATTCTGAAAAACGAAGTAAATGAAACATTCGATTAAAATATGGGACAGGTTGCTGCAACGAAGGAGCAACTTTACTTTCGAATTAATTCAACCCCTTCGCGAACCATTTTCTTTTCGCAGTTACCGCGATTCGAAATTTTTCGATTGAAATCATTTCTTTGGAGGGAAAGAAAATTAATGTTTATCGTGCGTATAAATTGAATGGAATTTATTACTATTTTTGGAATTTTATAATTGGAATTTTAGTCTATTTTTAAAGGAAAGAATGGCATTTATTGCTCGATAAATTATTATTAGATAAATATTATTATAATAATATTAATATAATATAATATAATATAATATTATTATAATATTATTATTGAGATAAATTATTATTATTGTCATCGCGAGTCAGTTAAATCGGTAAACAAGCAAATACAATTAAAAATCTGACATAAAACGAACGATTCGCAATCAATGAAGCCTTTTTTTACGTCCCAGGACAAAAGAATACCAAGTACAGTAAATTCTCCCCAATTGACGCTCAGATTGAGCACTAAAATGTATACAATTTGCATGAAAAATTGTATACTATAATAAAATATAGTATTCCAGAAATTTTCGAACAGCCTAAAAAGAAATATTTACAAAATAAAAAATTCTTGCGACGCGACGAAATCGATTTCACAAAAGAATACCAACATACATCGACATATTAACGTATAAATAACGACATCCGCAACGTTAATCCGACGCTCTCTAGCTGCAACACGCAAAAAATCGCGAGATGATCACGCGCGCGCGTCTTAGAGACAGCGAGCGCGTTGTTCGCGCGCCTCATCCCGAACCCAAACGAAAGATCACATTGTACCCAATAAAATAGATACGAGCAATCGAAATCGCCGCCTGCTCCTGGCAAACAGTCCTCGCGTGCGGCCGAAACGATTACCGAAACCGCCGACTAACGAGCCGGGGACTCGCGAAACAGCACAATCGGAGGCGCTCGTACAAACAACGCTCTCCTAATCCTCCGAATCCACCGCGCGCGCGCGCGCGCGTGCAACAGTTTAGCAGGTTCGACCAGCGTCGAGTAAGAATTTCGGAGATTCCGAGCCACGAGCTCTGCGCACGAGCGATTACAACTATCGCCGCGGCGGGCCATTAATTCGGCAAATGTACCGTGCCGCAGCATCGTCGTCCTCGGATTTCTAAGCCGATAAATTCGTCGCGGAATCGGCCCGTTACGGCGCGCACGCACGCACGCACGCACGCACGCACGGCGGACACGGACGCCCGTATTGGTGGGTTCGCGCCGCCCTCTTAGGGCACCCGCGACTTCGCTACTGCTCCTCCTGCCGACGGTGCTGTCGCCACTAGCACCGCCACCTCCGCCGCCACCTCCACCGTCGACGCTACCACCACCGCCTGCGTCGCCGTCACCGTCGCTACCGTCACCGTCGCCGCCGTCACCACCGCCGCCGCCGCCGCTAGTCCGCCTCAGTCGCCTTTCACTCGGTCGGCCTTAGTTCGCTGGTGCCTCTCATCAGCTGCGGATCTCTCGACCGTGGCGGACCGAGAGCCCTTGCTGTTGCACGCAATCACCAGCCGCGCTCGACGCCGTTTAACATTCGGGCCCAGTGAACGATCCCCCGGGGCCCCTGTTCAGTGTCCGCGAAACGAGACCCACGCAGTCCCCGGCGCCGAGAGAGCCGCGTTGCCCCCGGAAACGATTCCGACGGAGCAAGAGGAGGAGATCGATAGGGAAAGAAACCGAGTCTCCACTCGACGCACGTCGAGCCCTTCTTCATGGTAAGCCTGCGGCACACGGGCCCTTGGATTCTGTCAGATTCTCCCGATCGATTTTTCGTAAGGGCCCACACGGTATTGTTTGTGGCCACGAGCGGCGGTCCAGTGATCATCCACAGGTGGTGCGGTCGTTCTCCGATCGAGGAATGGTATGCTTGCGTGTGCATATGTCTCCCTCTCTCTCTCTCTCTCTCTCTCTCTCTCTCTCTCTCTCTCTCTCTCTCTCTCTCTCTCTGTCTGTCTCTCTGTATATATCTGTGTGTCTCTCTGCGTGTCTGTGTGTGCGGGAGGGGTGCGCCTGCGAGTGTGAGCGTGCGTGGCGTCCCGAACGAGTGAAAGTTCCTCTTCTTCCTCCCTGCTGGTCAGCCTCTCGGTGATGATCGTTCAGCTGGATCTATGTTTCGTTCAGTGGACCGAGCGGATCGATCGCTCGCGATCGCCGGGACGCGACGGTCGCTGCTCCGCCGCGGTGCCAGAAACTTCGCGAAGTGCGGCGCGTTCCGCGTGTGACGCAATCAGCTGTAATCGGCGCGGCGCGGCGCGACTCGCGGCGCGCGGCTGCGGCTGCTCGGGTTACAGGTGTCGTCGTTCTCAAGTGCACGGTGATCAAACGGATCGAGGACCGGGAAATCGATGGGGACCGCTCGATCGACCGCCGATCCTCCTCCTACGGTGAGAGTTCACTCTGCGCCGCTTCGAGCCGCGCCGTGCAACGACCGGTCGCGCGGTCCCCGCGAGCTCGATCGAGCCTCGTCGCCGCGCGGCGAGGACCGACGAGGGTTGCATCGAGATTTTCGGAGTGCATATCCACGATGATAACTAGGATGCTAGTGAGTGATGATCGAAGGAGATTCGCGAGGTTTCTCCCGCGCTACGGAACGAGTTCGATGTTTTTGCCGATTTTGAACGACGATCATTCGCCGATCGCCGAGAACTCGGCTTACTTTCTTGGAGATTCTAGCGATTCTAGACGCGACGAATGCAAGGAATTTGTGGTCGAATCGCGATTGTATTTTAAGACGTCGGGCGCCGCGACGGTCGCATATGGGCGACGCTAATTCTTTAGCAATCTTGCAGAGTCATTTTCGTTGCGATATTATTATTTTCGAACGAACTGAATTTGACTTGGATGTTTCGGATGCGAAAGGGTTCGAATGTCGTCCCTTCGTCGTCGTGTGATGAATTTGAAGTTTCTAGTTTCGGTTCGATCGATTAAATCGCTGTGACTTTGACGGAATTTTAGTGCTTCATTGTCGGCGCTCGACGTGTTAATTGCTCCCGAGATATGAGGGAACTGAATTCGTTCGGCACTTTCGACGGTTTTATTCGGATTCGCGGTTCAATTGACTGTATTCGATCGTCTGTGATGGAGTCTTTTTCTTTTTTAATCCGACGATTTTAAACGACGGAACTGGAATTCGACGTTTTTCTTTTCTTTTTATTTAAGATTCGTGCTTGAATTAATCGTATTCGAGATCGTCCCCTGTGAGTTTTCGCGAATTCGACGATTTTGAACGACGAAACGGAACTTCGACGTTTAAATTTTAATAATTAATCGATTCATTGTTGTCGCGACGTGTGCTCGAACCGACGAATTTATTCGAACGTTTCCAACGAACGAGTTCGTATAATTTCAACGATTTCGGTCGATTCGACGGTTCGGTGTTAATTTATATTTGTTCCTATATTCGGGCAGATCTGACATTGACTTTTATAACAAAGCCACTTGTTACTGCTACCGATTCGTACACGTTCATCGATAGTGCTACGATCGAAGTTACGTATGACGATATACGTATATATAGAAGAAGGAAAAACACATTGGACCGCGTGGGTTTGAAGCTAAACCTAATCTAAAATTTGCGTTGAATTTTGACATTTTTATGTAGGAACTCGTTTAACTCGTTTAATGCTAGATTTACGGAGCACAAAAAAAACAGCTGTTTTATATCAGTTTATAAGAGTAACAATCAGACATTTATTCTGATTTATTCGGATAGTTTCAAAGATAAAAATGTTTCCACCTGGTAAACATCAACAATATGAAAGAAACCTTGGACAGTATCAACTTGAGCGATAAAGTATTGGAATTTCTTAAGTCTATTGGTATAGTTCAACAAATATAGCATCAGATTACTCTACGTTCGGGTCCAGACGGACCCATGATACCAATGATACCACTCATTTTGAGCTAAACATTTTGAGCTAAAGTTTTGTTGTTATTATCATCGTTGTTATTATTATTTCTATTATCTTACCATACTTCTTTTGCATAGTAATTACATTTGTTTCGGTATTTGTTGTCGTTGCTGTAATTATAAACAAACGGCAGGCGGCATCGAGTGTCAATTTGTCGAGGCAGGCTTCGAGCTCTGGGTCCGACAAGACCCGGACGTGGTACAGAAAGGATTAAATAACTAACATAATCGTGTGTACGATCGCTAATGACCCAAGGATTGATGCAAGCTTAACAAATAAATAAAGGAAAACAGTAACGTGATTTTTCTTAGACGATCACTCCTAAATGTTCTACTCCGATTTAATTAGAATGTTCTGAATAAAGTAT
The DNA here is from genome assembly GCF_051020955.1 of Megalopta genalis. Classification (NCBI taxonomy): domain Eukaryota; kingdom Metazoa; phylum Arthropoda; class Insecta; order Hymenoptera; family Halictidae; genus Megalopta; species Megalopta genalis. Next base: position 3,302,218 of record NC_135018.1, read on the forward strand.
CGAAACACTATGCAGTAAATTCTCCCTAATTGACGCTGAAATTGTGTACAAAAATAGACAATTTTGGAAGAGGAGATACGACTATCTGAGCCTTGGCGGCTCATTTTTATAGTTGTTGACGATGTTTAACTATAAAAACGAGCCGCAAGGCTCGAATAATTGTAACAATCGAATAATATATTATAATATATTATATACTTTTATATATATATATATATATATATATATATATATATATATATGTATATATATATATTATTATATATAATAATAATAATAATAATAATAATAATAATATATATATATATTATAATTATAATCAAATTATAATCGAACAATATAGATCTCCTCTTCGCAAATTGTCCATTTTTGTGCACAATCTGAGAATCAATTAGGAAGAAATTACTATAATTCAGACTTACAACGAACGAGTGAAGTGGAGAGCTGCTACGACTTCGAGTACCTTTTTTCGAAAAAAAGAGAAAAAGAGAGAAATTGAGCGACCACAGAATCCACTTTTAAAGTCCCGGTGCCACTCTGGCGGCCTCTTCTTGTAAGTCACCGCTATCGATAACTTTAATGACGTCTGTCAGCTCGTAATCGAGCGGGTCGCGCTATCGACTTACGTTGCGGCGATAATTGAGCATTATCGCGTCCGACCAAACGCGCGCTCTCTCTCTCTCTCTCTCTCTCTCTCTCTCTCACACGCGGATATGTGTGCGCTCTGTGCACGATTCGAATCGTTCGTGGTTCCATTTCGTTCGCACGTGAACCCGTATAAGTCGCGGCGAACGAACGAACTATTGGCACATTTAATTTCTTCGGTAATAATGTTAACGAGCGAAGCATCTTATTGGATACAATCTGCATTTGTTTCGGCATTTTAACGTAAACCGAGAGACACTGGGAAGCACCGAAATAGTTTACGAATATTTAATATTTAATATTTAACAAGTATTTAATATTTAATATTTAATATTCTACGAATATTTAATATTTAATATTTAACAAGTATTTAATATTTAATATTTAATATTCTACGAATATTTAATATTTAATATTTAACAAATATATAATATACAATATTTTACAAATATTTAATATACAATATTTTACAAATATTTAATAGTTACAAATATTCGATATTTTACAAATATTTAATAGTTACTAATATTCGATATGTTATAAATATTTAATATTTTACGAATATTTAGTATTTAATATTTTACGAATATTTAATATTTAATATTTAACAAATATTTAATATACAATATTTAACAAATATTTAATATACAATATTTTACAAATATTTAATATTTAATACTTAACAAATATTTAATATTTAATATTTAACAATTATTTAATATTTAATATTTAACAAATATTTAAATAGCTTACACAGAAATGTTAAACGCATGCTGCCAATAAAATAATAAATTATCCAATCGAATAAAAATGTATCCAAATAACAATTTCTCCGAATAAGACTCTCTTCGACCAAAGATTCGTTCGAATAAGAAGTTATTTGTTGTTTCAACGAGAATTTATTTACGTAGAAAATAATTCGGAAAATAATCGACTTGAATAAAAATTCGACAATTCTAGTGTTTTTCCATAGTTCACTGATTAATTTCTTCCGTGTTAATTTGCCACAGTTTAACTTTACCACGGCTGCTGCATCGAAAAGTTTGTTACTATCGGGTTAGATGAATCGTTAACGAATAGCTGAATAATGTTTCTCGAGGTGCGAGGGAAGTCGTTAATCGAATGATACGGCATCGTAATCTCGAAGAAGCGTTAAGCGTTCGAAGCGCAAGAACAATATTACACAACTTTCTCTCGACACGTTCTCCCTCCCCTGGGTCCATCGATGTTTTAAAAATCAGATTCTAGAAAAAATTCGAATCGCCTCTCTTTCTTCTTATCATCAACTTAGTCATTCGTTCTTCTTGCTGTTCCGTTATGATAAATGAATGGTCCGCACGCTAATATTTCTCTTAAATTATGACGTGTTTGGGACTCGATAATTGTTATATATATATAATATTCATATATATAATATCTAATAATTTATATATATATATATAAATTATGTATATATAAATATAAATTATTATATATTATATATATATATATATATATATATATATATAATTATAAATATATATATAAATATAATATAATATATATATAAATATAAATAATTACATGTGTTATTATAATAATATAATAATTAATAATTCATAATAATAATATATATATATTATTATTATTATTATTATTATGAATTATATATAATGATAATTTTTTATTATATATATATAATATAATATTATATATATAATATATAATAATTTATATTTATATATACATAATTTTATTAATTTTTTTTATTAATAATTTATTAATTATTATTATTATATATATATAATAATTTATATATAATATTCATAAAAGTATTATCCGCTTCTTTTCCGCGAACGTGACGCTATTAACACGTGCACGCGAGCGTTGACATCCTTATCATTGGAAGATCGTCATTTCTTATGCAGTCTTTTTCTTGTTCAGTTGACAGTTGTTTTTTAACCGTCTCATCGTCTCTTTGCGCATAATACGGTGCTCGATAAATAAGGTTCGTCATCTTACTTTGTATTTTAAATTGTACACGCTGCTGCAGAAAGTGTGTCAGCAATTTATTGTTATCTGCTTTATATGGAAGCCGATCTTGTTTTGACTTATTAGCCGAGATTATTTAAATTGCTGACATCCGACCAAGCGATACAGTTACAAAAATATCACGCTTTTCTTGGAACCGAATCGATCAACACAGATTATATAATATTTAGGCATAATATTTTCAAAATCTGTTCGACCGACCCTAAAACTTACTCTTGCACTTGCATTTGCACCTGCAGTGCACCTGTTGCTACAGGTTCGCTGTCCCAGCGAAACCAAAGGGGATCTTCGGCAACCATTGTTTTACGATATCTTTCGCAGCTTCGATAATCGGAGTCACAGAATTATGTTTATTATTATATATAATATAATATTATTATTTATATATATATTTATTTATTATATATATAATATATATTTATCATTATATATAATTCATAATTATAATAATAATAATAATAATATATATATATATTATTATTATGAATTATTAATTATTATATTATTATAATAACACGTGTAATTATTTATCTTGAATTATTCTTAATAATAATATTCATAGCTGTAGCGCCTCCTTTTCAGAGCGCGCACCTATATGTGTCGCGAGAATCAAGCGATGACAAGTATACTCGTCGGAAAAAGCTAACTGATTAAGGTTATGTCACGGTTATTAAGTAGGTTATTAAATAGCCAATGATCGCTCGAGGAAGCGACGAGTATGCTCGTCGATGACACAAAATACTTCCAGTTCTCCGTGACGACTATACTCGTCGAACGAAGCTAACCGGTTAAGGTTATGTCAAGATTATTAAATAGGCTATTAAATAGGTTATTAAATAGCCAATGGTCGCTACTTTTTACGCACGAGTATACTCGTCGTGACACGAAATACTACCACTTCTCCGTGACGAATATACTCGTCGAACGCAGCTGACTGATTAAGGTTATGTCACGGTTATGAAATAGGTTATTAAATAGCTAATAAAACTTTTTACGAGTGTATACTCGTCGTGACACAAAATACTGCTATTTCTGACGAGTATACTCGTCGAACCGACCGGTCAATTCGAGCGTATTTGTCGCGAAGGATACAGCAGTTAAAAGGTTAAAAGGATCGCGATAAAGATGTTACGATCCAGTCATTAATTATTTTCAGCAATCAATATCTTCGCTGTGAATGAAACACGCGTTTATCTTATCGTGTACTCGATAATTAAACAGAACGTATCTTCGTACAAAATAAACGTTTCCGAGAAGTGAGAATTTTCTCGAAGCTATTTCAGATCCGAAATCTAATTTAATCGAATTTATAGAATATGAACGAACTTTATACGCTAAAACTTCTTTCGAGAAATGAGCCGTTTATTTTGAAAGTGGCATAAATTACTTTACCGTAATGAAAAGTGGTGATTTATTATATTTATATATATATATATATATATAAATATAAAAGTATATATATATATATATATATATATATATATTATAATTTTAAAATATATATACAAATATATATATAATATAATATAAATAATATATAATATATATATATATATTATATATAAAAGTGGTGATTATTTATACTGAGAAAAATATCAGTATCCTGAGATAAGCATCCATATTTTTAAACGTGTTAAAACGCAAACCCTTAAATATATCGACTAAAAAGCAAAATGACTTATGCCACTTTCAAAATAAACGGCTCAAATAATACTCATTTTCCCAAATTGTCCATTTTTGTTTACAAGCTGAGGGACAATCCGGGAGAATTTACTGTATAATGTAAGCACACTTAATAAAATATCTCTCCGAATGACATTGATTATTACACGAGTATATATATAATGCAAAGTCAACAAAGTATACAATCGAAAGGGATAGAAAAAAAATCGATGCAACGTCGAACGCATCCGCGACTCGTGTCTCCGTATGATTTCAATGCACTCCAACGTGACATTCTGTTTTCAATGCGGATATTTGGAGGATCGTGACGCCTCCGCGCGAAGGTTAAAGCGACTTCATTTCCTTGAAAGTTCGAGCGGCGTTCTATGAGAATACATGAAACGGCAAGCTAGAACTTGGAATAGGTCTAGAGACGCGAACGTGCACACTACCCGGATGTAACCTCGTGGCATTTCGAAGTGTACACGCGTACATTTCGCACACCGCGACACGTGCGCGCGTGTATAAATGCATACGTGCCGCAAACGCGCAGCTTTAAGCGCTCTCCGCGCTACTCGTAAAGTGATTACATTGTCGAACGATAATTTCGGCCTGTATTAACCAGTCAGCGTGATCCTGGTATACAGTTTGTCATACAAAAGACGAATCCCAGAGAGAGGGATTGCTCTGTCACCCTCGATTTTTGGAAAAACACGAGGTTTCGTACAGTAGCGCTATTTAGGGTAAAAAAAGGGCATCGCGTAAAAAATAAGAACATTAGATAGCTCGGATTTTTGTTACAAGATAGAGGAGAGTTTCCTGAACGTGACAGTGTACTCAGTGTTCGATTCGTCTGGTTTCAAGTGGCCGCAAATATCCGTCGTTCGATCAGTGTCGTAGCGCGCATTTTTCACCCTTTTTGCCCACTTTTTTAACTCCCTTCAAATTGTCCATTTCAAAGTAAAATTATTTATATTATATTATATTATATTATATTATATTATATTATATTATATTATATTATATTATACTATATTATACTATATTATATTATACTATATTATATTATATTATATTATATTATATTATATTATATTATATTATATTATATTGTATTATATTTATATTAGTTAATTATAATGTATTAATATAATATAATATAATAGTAATATAAATATCAGATTTTACTGAAATGTCACGATACGTAAAGTTTCGCAACTTTCCGTCGGTAAATTTGCATGCATGCCTAAAATATCATCGATATTTTGCTTGTTTTTTTTTTTAACTACAAACAGTCAAACGTTGCGAAAGATCTGGAGATTTTTACGATTAAAAATTCAAGTCATTCGATACAATCTGAGAAAAAAAAGTTGTTCAGCTTTAAAGGCTGCTCGAATACTTTCGCGAGCCACGGTGTGTACATAAGTCATTTAGTTTTTGTTATCTCGCAACTTGTCGGGAAAAAGGAGCGAAGTTTCCATTCGACCCACTACAAGAAACTTGTAGTTTTACATAAAGTTTGCTTCATGCTTCGTCACAATCTGCAAACTTTTGAGCGAAGGGGAAACACCGCGAGGGATTTAATGTACGTAGAATTAATGTGTACAGGGGAGTCTCGATTATCCGAACCATCGATACCCGAATTCTTTTTATTAGCCAAATATGAATAAAGTATAAATATACATTTAAATATATAAGTATAAATATAAATTTAAATATATAAGTATAAATATGAATATAAATATACAAGTATAAATGTAAATAAGTATAAATATATAAGCATAAATAATATTAAATATATTAGTATAAATATAAATTTAAATATATTAGTATAAATATAAATTTAAATATATTAGTATAAATATAAATTTAAATATATTAGTATAAATATGAATATAAATATATAAGTCTAAATATAAATATAAATATATAAATATAAATATGAATATAAATATATAGATATAAATATGAATATAAATATATAAGTCTAAATATGAATATAAATATATAGATATAAATATAAATTTAAATATATAAGTATAAATATAAATTGAAATATATTAGTATAAATATGAATATAAATATATAAGTCTAAATATGAATATAAATATATAGATATAAATATAAATTTAAATATATAAGTATAAATATAAATTTAAATATATTAGTATAAATATTAATATAAATATATAAGTCCAAATATGAATATAAATAAATATAATTTCGTTAGCTGAGCATTCGTGTTTCCACATTTAGACCGCATAATCGAAATTCTGCGTCAGTTTTCATATTTCCAGAAATTCTGTTTGTTTGACCTATGGAGAGAATTTAAGCTGCTTATTTAGCATGGTTATGGTTCTATATATCACCGCAATAAAAAACGAATCAGTAATTCTGTGGCTGCGAGGAAGATCACCGCGAGTCGCATGTTTTCACTACCGAAATACTTTCGTTCAGAGTTCTGATCACCGATGGCTCCGTATCAGCAGCGTTTCAAATTGCATAATTTGTATTCACGAGGTTCTTTTATGATGCATACGTAAATCCTGTATGCTAGAGTTCGATTAACGCGTTAAATCGAATTTGAAATTCTCAGTCGCGACGCTTTTCCTTATAGCCGTAGAATTAATCGTCGAACATCATTCTACGTATGTTTTTTTTTAATTCAGGATTTTAATAGCGTGAATTAGCTGAGTAGCTTCTGATTATTAATCAAACGAATCACGATGATAAATAAATAGATAATTCTAAATCAAATCAATTAGAATTAAACACATAAATTAAAATCAAATAAAATTAGGTAAAACGTTATTATTATAATTGATTTATCATTGAGGGATAACGTTAAATCATAAGCAATTGGTTAAATTAAAATAAAATTGAGAATAATTTCACGTAAGTTGCGGTAACTCTTAAAAATATGAGAACAATAAAGAAAGTTCGAGTTGCTATTTGTTCTAAATTGTTTGTATGAATAAATTAGAACTTCTAAATTGTATATTTTATCGCTGACAATTGTTAGGGCGATTTTATACTGTAAAATAGATGGTATTCAGATTTAATTTGTTGGAATTATTATACTTGCGATTACAAAAATCATTGTAAGTCGGACATGATTATTTCAAAATTACCCTTTTCACAATAATATTTATATTTAGTATTTAATGTAATATTCTATTAAACGTCCACATCTGTCTCGCAGACGTGAATTTACTTTTATAACTTTTTACGATAACATCGTTTACGATAATATCATTCAAAGGCTTAAATAACAATCATTTTAACGAACGCGCAAATTAAATGTTCATTCACTAAACACTATACTAGCCTACTATATGTACCAGATAGTAGACTTGGCATACAATAAACGAGCCGTTCATTTCGAAACTAGCCTAAGTCCATTTATTTCAAACTCCAGATATTCAAGGATTCTGCGTTTCAATAAATTTGACAATATTGATAATATAAGAATATATATTATATATATATATATATTATTATATATATATTATATATATATATTTTTTTATTATATATATATATATTATTATATATATATTATATATATATATTTTTTTATTATATATATATTATATATTATATATATAATAATATATATAATAATATATAATAATTTGACATAGTAGTACACATAACGTTTTTGCGTTTCCAAGGAATTATTGCGCTCTAGAGTAATATAAATATTCAAATATCCATCTCCGTATTTTCGAAAACTGGACTTCTCGCATTCGAGCTGAACGGCTCGAATAATAATAAGAAAATAAATAATCAGAAAATACGAATAAAAAACCACGAAGGCAGCCGCGATAAATGAATAAATATCCCGATCTCGTTAAGCCGGACGGCTCGAACGTCGGTAGGTGCGACGCGGCGCCTTCCACGCGATCCTCCCGGATACGGTAATGGCACGGTTAATAACATCTCCCGTTTCAATTCGGTTGCAGTGTGGCTCCCTGGAGATCGGCGAGGAACGCCAGCGTCGGGTCGCAATGATGGAGTCCCTCTGCCAGGTGAACGGCACGAAGACGAACGACGGCAACGAGACGAGCAGCGTCAACAACCCGAACAACAACCCGGACTGCCCGGACCCACAGCAGAGGCTCGCGGTGCTCAGTTTCGAGCAGGTCCGTCGGCTGAACGACGTGATGAACGAGGTGGTGTCGATCCACGGCCGAGGTAACTTCCCCACCCTGGAGGTCCGTCTGAGGGACCTGGTGACGGTGGTGCGTAGCAAATTGGAGACCGACCCGAGCAACGGTGGCGCCGGCATGAGGGTACGGGACATCCGGCTGAACGGCGGCGCCGCGTCCCACGTTCTAGCAACGGAGTCACAGCCGTACAACGATCTGGACCTGATCTTCGCGGTGGAGCTGTCGAGCGGCCGGAACTACGACAAGGTGAAGGCCGCGGTGCTCGGCTCGCTGTTCGACCTGCTACCGGAAGGCGTGAGCCGCAAGCGTATCACCACGTGCAGCCTGAAGGAGGCGTACGTCAGCAAGATGGTGAAAGTGAACAACGACGGTGACCGGTGGTCCCTGATCTCCCTCGGGAACTCCCGCGGCCACAGGAACGTCGAGCTGAAGTTCGTCGACTCGATGAGGCGGCAGTTCGAATTCTCCGTCGACTCGTTCCAGATCGTGCTCGACTCCCTCCTGTTGTTCTACGAGTGCAGCAAGCTGCCGATCGGCGAGAACTTCTACCCGACGGTGGTCGGCGAGTCCGTCTACGGTGACTTTCAGGAGGCGCTCTATCATCTCCACAAGAAGCTGATCTCGACCAGGCATCCGGAAGAGATCCGCGGCGGCGGCCTGCTCAAGTACTGCAACCTGCTCGTCAAGATGTACAAACCGTACCAGCCGGACTACATAAAGACCCTCGAGCGTTACATGTGCTCGAGATTCTTCATCGACTTCCCGGACATCAGCCAGCAGCGCGCCAAACTCGAGAACTATCTGTGGAATCATTTCGTCGGGCCCGAGGAGGAGGCCCTCAAGTACCAATACCTGACGTTGCTCTACAACGTGGTGGAGGAGTCCACGGTGTGCCTGATGGGCCACGAGAGACGACAGACCCTGTCGCTGATCGAGAGCCTCGCCTACCAAGTGCTCTGCCAGGAGCAGCAACAACGGCTGACGAGCCATCAGCAGACGCCGCCCGGCCCGCCGGCCGCCTACGTTTACGCGAACGGTTACTATTACACTCCCGTGATACCCACCGCGTGCTACGCGTGCACCTGCAACTCTTGGATGGCGTGCTCGTCGTGATGCGACACTGACCACGACGCCGCTAACGCCGCCATCACCGCCACCGCTACTACAACCACCACCGGCACGGTCACCGACCTCGGTGCCGCCACCAACAACAACAACAACAACAACAACACCACCACCACCACCACAACCACCGCCACGATCGTTATCAGCAGCCGCGGGACTAACGACGATGACAACGACAACGACAACAACGACGACGACGACGACGACGACGACGACGACGAGGAGAAGGAAGACGAAGAGAATCGGGAGAAGCGCGAGGAACGCGGTAACGTTGATCACGTTGCGTTCGATCGCGACCGATCCCGACGTCACCTTGGCCACCCCTGCGTTCGCGGGGACGAAGCAAGGACGCCGTCGATCTTCCACGAGCGGAGGCCGGCCGAACAACGCCTGCTCCTCAGTTGACGTTTGGTCTTGTCGAACGCGGGTCAGTCCGAAGTGTGACGTAGACGAGGAGGAGCTCGTCGGAACGGCGGAAGAACGAAGAGGAGAGAGATCGTGGATGGCGGGACGACGCGGGGAAGCGACGGGGATGAGAATAGCGACGAAGAGAGAGAGAGGGGGTGAACGGACCGGGGAACGAGAGGAAAAGCCACGATTCTGGCGCCCGTTGATCGGCGTATGGTGACCGGTTTTCAGAAAGACTGACAGCCGGGGGAGATGAAAAAACGATCCCCCATCGCGGACGTGTTCTCCCTCGGCCAACGCGTACCAGTTGCGGTGAATCTAACTCAGTTGTCGAAGGGATGGGTGGGGGGGAGAGAGGTGGGCAGGATCTATCCACGATATATATACATATATAATATACGGTACTTGCTCTGCTAAGAGGGTCGCAGGGGATCAACCGAGAGACTACAAGACTCCGTGCGAAACCGAGATACAAAGTAAGAAATATGTGTTGTGCCTACCATTTCGAAGAGGAGCATCTCTAGACGCGCGCGTTCTTTAGACGGGAACGCGGAGCGCGGGGTGGAGGGGTCGGGGATCAAAGCGACGTCTCGGTGATCGCGTCGAAAGGGGCGCGGGTGTGTCTGTCGCGGGCCCGCGCGGGCCCGGACGATTGTTGTTGTGTGATAGCCACGATTAGAATATTCGCGTACGAACGAGGCCCCCCGTGCACACGGCAGCGCGCGTGTCGCCGCGTGCTCGAGGAACGATTCCGAGCGGGCGCGGGCGTGTGGAGGAGAATAAGGGCGAATGGACGTGCGGAAGGAGCTAAGCGAGCTTATGTTTGCGAAGAGAGCCGGGGTGGACGGAGGGGAGGAGAGCACACGGAGCGCGGGGAAGAGGAGAGAACGAAAAAATTCAGGCGACGTAGCTCGCCGATCACACGACTGAAACCGCAACAAATTTTCTCTCTGTTGGAGCGCATCTATATCTATATGTGTATCACCGAGCCTATACGTACACGTATACACGTATACATATACGCGTGCATCGCGCGCGCGCGTGTGTGGCGCGGTGCGTCCGAGGCGCGTTCCGGTCGCCCCTCTTTCTTTTTCAATAATCGAAAAATGGAAAAAAAAGCTGTATAAAAAAAAATAATGCGTAACGAGACGACGGGGGGAAGGAGCGCGCACGTGTTGTCGGGGACGCGTTGTGACGAGAAAATATTTGGGAAAGGGGGAGGGGGGGCAAGTAGTGGTAACGATTACGAAAGAAACGGAGAGCGAAACGATTTACGGCCGTGGCGTTTGCAAGCAAAAATATTATAAATATATATAAATATGTGTATATATTTATATATATGTGTATATATGTATATATATATGTATATATATAAATATATATGTATGCATATATATATGTATATATATAAATACATGTATAAATCTATGTATAAATATTAATGTGTGGCTGTGAACACATTTCAATTTAGATACTATGTAACGTGATAAAATTTTGGAAAATCGGGAATGAGCGATCGGCGCGACACGTAGAACGAGCCTCGCGCGGCCAGGTGAGGCCCAATTCGGGTTTCTCGGCGTTGCCGGGAAAACGAGCGAAGCCCGCGCGAGTCGGGCGCGCGCGATCGAGCGGCGTTCGAGCCGTCGAACGAGATGACTTCGCGAGCTGGAACGGAGACAGGGTGGAAGTCGCGAAGGTTTCTTTCGGTTTTCGGAGGCGCACGCGAGAACAATTGAAAAGCTAGAACGGGGCCTGTGTAAGCCTTGATGTGCCGGTCGAAGGACGCGAGACTCCGCGTTTGCGAACACAGAAGGCGTCATATCTTTCTGGACGCTGTCGCGCGCGCGCGCGCACGCGCGATCACGCCGGCGATTTGACACGCGATCGAGCGATCCTTGCGCGGCGACCCTAGACTCTCGTTGCGGCGGCGACCGCTTGCATAACTTTCTTTATTAGATACCGTAATTATTTAATACCGCGCGGAGCGCACCGACGCTCTCGCTCGAAACGCGTTCTTGCTCGTGCTCGCGCGCGCGCGCGCGCGGTTATGCGAGCGCGTGTGCCTCCGCGACCGGGCTCGTTGGCGTGTGCGTGCATGTGTGTGTTGGCGCGGATTATGTGTCTGCGCGTCTATATGCTCTATACACGCACAGAGACAACACACTGGACACGGATCTCCGTGGTCTCGAGTTTGCGTGCGCCGTGCGCGCGCGCGAAGACAGCGAGCGAAAGAGAGAAAGAGAGAGAGAGAGACAGAATGAATGATAGAGAGAGCGAGAGAGAGAGAGAACGTGTATGTGTACGGAATACTAGCGTCCCTCTCTTTACATGTATGCTCGCGTCCGTATCGACTGGTGACCCCGTTAGTTAGCTCAGTCAGTCACTTTACTCGTTCGCTCGCTCGCTCATCGGTTAGTCTAGCAGGCCTCGTTCGCTGGCTCGCTCAATCGCTCACTCTTCCTTTCAGTTCGCAGGCGAAAGTAAAGGCCTAATAAAAAGCCTGCAAACTGGTTTTTCTGGTATATCGCGTGTTAATGCTAAGGAGAGCCAGACCGACTGGTGTGCGCTCCGTGCACTTCTATCCGGCTGCTTCTACGCCGATCTACTACCACCGAGAGAGTCTAGCTTAACAACCACTACTTCAGTCCTCGTCGCTAGTGTCCGTCTTTTTCGACCGTTCGCGCGTGTCACCCTGGCCGAGCTGTTCACGTTGCACGATATTCTTTATCGTCACCGTCGGTGATAACGCAACGACGATCCCGCGCATCTCTCGAATCGAGCTCGAAAAAAAAACACCAAAAGACGCCGCGCTTTCTTTCGGGATTCGCGCGCGTCGCGCAGCCTCCTCGTCGCCGAAAAGTTTCATCGTTTCGAGATCGCGCGAGCCGATCCTTGATCCTTCGCGGCGGAAGACGCTCTCCTGCGGATTCGAGCAGGCCTTGAGACAACATTTACATCGCGTCGTCGACGTTGCTCGAAGCTCGCGTCGTCGGCGAGAGGTTCTTGGGACGAAGCGCGGTTCTGGAGGAAGCGCGTCGATTGCGGATGATCATGTCGTCGTGCCGGATGATTATGATGCTAGGAGAATGGCAACGATTCGGTTATGATCTAGTGCAGGGATCGCGCTGTTCTGCCGGGCAGATCGCGGAAGTAGCTCGGATGACCGGAGGTTCGCGAGCGGAGCGTTCGAGGATCGCGCGTCGACTTCGAGCGTCTTTCCTCGACGTCGAGCTTGAAGATCGACGCGACTCGAAGAAACGACTCGTCTCGCTGCGTCCCGATTCCTAGCGGCAACTCGGCGACAGAGGCCGCGGAACGAGGAGACTTCAAACACATCGAGCGAAATTAACCGCACAGAGCTTTCTTTCGTCGAATAGGCTCGGCGATTTTTAAGACACGCTGTCGCCGATGATCATCGTCGTTGATTCTTCGATTATTCTGAATGGTGCTGCAGTCGCGGATTAATCGGATCACTGTGGATCGGAGCTTCGTCGGGCGCGGAGACGACGCGAGTCGAAAGTTTTCGGAAGTTCGGACAGTTTCCTGCGGCGCGACGTCGCTTTTCTTTTAGGTTCGACAGACTGTGATAGAGGACGATTCGCTTGGGGAGCTCGAGACGCTCTTGGACAATTCCCCAGACACTCGGATCCTTCGTGTAGAGCTTCGTGTAGAGCTTCGTTCGAACTTCGCTAGATTTCGGCGGCTATTCTCGACGCGGTTCGCGGACATCGAGTCTCGGTTTCGCGCGAGCTGCGATGCAAGATCGTCGATTTTCTCTGCTCCGAAAAACGATGCAGCTCGCGCGAATCTGTTTTCGAGGTCGAGGAAAAACGGAATCGGCGATCGAATCGATCCACCGGCTGTGATCGTCGCCGGCGAGTCGAGATCTCTGCGAACGATCGCGTTCTACATCGATTTGGAACGTCGCGTTCGTGAATTTTTCTTCTCCAAAAAAGAAGCGAAACTGTCGCTGCTTTAGAACCCGGATTCGATCGTTCGTTGCTCTCGCAGACGGATGTTTCCTCGATTCGATCAGCGCGTAGATCGGCGCGTAGATCGGCGCCGCTCTCTGCTCGCCGAAACTCTCGGCGCACGCTCGGTCTCGGCTCGAAACGATGAAAAATCTTCGACGTGGAGCTGTGCATTTTCAAACCGTGAAAAACTGTGTTTCCCGCGATATCGTTTTCCCGCGCGATCTCTTTCTCGCGAGGCATTCTTCCAGAGTTCCGAGGCATTTAAAGACGTCGCGCGAACAAGGAAACATCGAGGATCAGGTGACCCAGAATCGGGAGACGAATCACCGAAGCCCGTCTTCTCCACTGTCGTCCGGTATCGTCCGTCGACGCTTTAATTCCCGAAAGCTTTAAAAAACAACAGCGTTTTCAGTTTCTCTTTTTTCGACATCGATCACCGTCGTCGCGATCTATCAGCTTCGATCTGGATTACCGATGATCGTTTTAACGTTGGTGACACACAGGATTGCGATATACACGTACGAAATATAGATAGATATATATATACATATATATATATAGATACATGTATACATATATGTGTTTTTTTTCTTTTCTTCGAGTTCGCGCGAACGAAACCGCGCGCTAACCGTGTGAACTTGTGGCGAGTTTTATTAGATATTTCCTGCCGATTTTACCGGAACACAAATTTACGAGACGTCGTCGTTGTCGTCGGCATACCCGTGTGTGCGCGCGCACACACGCATACATAAATACACGAACACACGTTTTAAGGACACTTTTCTAGACGTATTTGCGAAACATGCTCCCGATCAATCGGCGAACTCGATTACGATTATTTGAGCCGAGCTTTCCAATTTCAGAACGAAGCACGACTGTAAATTTTTCTCGTTCGAGGATAATATAGTTTTTATTTAGGATAATATTCGATATCACGACGACGGTCGTCGCGTCGCGAGCCACAGGTTTTTCTTTTTTTCCCGCACGGAAAGCGAATGACAATTGAGACGGCTTGTTCAAGGGATCGATCCTCTGTTTTCGTCGGAATAATAATATTGTTTCAAGTACGTACCTTTTTTAATCGTCCCATGCTTGAATTCGACAGAGTTTTTAGAGATTAATTGTGCGAACGACTCGCGCGCGGTTGTTCGAGCATAGAAATGTAACAGTTTTTTAGACGTTTCAAAAAAGCGAATCTAATGTTTTATAGAATAATTTATTGGCCGGGGATTAGGGTGGGAGGGAGGGTGGGAGGGTGGGATCGGGGGAGGAGGAGGGGAAGGGAGGGATTTAAGAACTGTCACTTTTATAGTCTCGCGGTTTTCGATCATTGGTGCTGGGAGCTTTGGTTCTCATGAAAGAAATGATTCACGATCACGCCTAATCAAGCCCGATCGATCGATCGGTTTGTTCGGCGATCAATCACAACAACAACAAAACGGCTCTACGGAACGATTAAGTGAGATCAGCTGACTATGCATCCGGCGACAGAAAAAAAAAAAGAGAATTTCTCAGTCAACGGCGACCGATGAACGGTTCGCCCGTGAATTTTTAACTCTGCTCAAAAGTGCGGGTACAAGATGTTTACAAATTCTGCTATATTTAACGGAGAAAGTTGAGAAGAAGAAGAAGAAGAAAAAAACGATAGGAGAAAAAGGACGAAAAAAAATAAGCGAACACCCTAGCATATTAAATATTCTTATTCTTGAATTTAAGATTTTCTATTCGTACGATTCGTGTGAGTTTCGAGAGAATGAATATTCTTCTACGACGGAACGTAAATCGAGCGGCGACTTTTTTTTACGTAACTTAAATTAAAAACACTTCGAATGATTTAAAGAAAAAGGAAAAAAAAAGCGTAAAACGAATATAAAACGGTATGATACTGCTCTATTCTTCATTGTTACACGGTACGATATCGAACGGAGGAAGAAACTGGTACCGGTTTCTCTCGTTTTCATTTTTCTTTTTTTTATTTTTTTGATGACAATTCGAACTTGAATATCAAAGAAGAAATACCGGAAAAAAATTTCTTAATAGTACAATTGATTACCTAATTAGGCATAGCGAAATTCTATCGATTATCACGTTAG
Organism: Megalopta genalis; assembly: GCF_051020955.1. NCBI lineage: Eukaryota > Metazoa > Arthropoda > Insecta > Hymenoptera > Halictidae > Megalopta > Megalopta genalis. The sequence goes on from NC_135018.1 coordinate 3,318,328, forward strand.
GTAGGTAATCCGATCCGCGTGAGGGAAGAAAAAGAAAAGAGAGTCTTGTTCCTCTTCGCTTGAACGCTAAGTAACGACAAAGAAGTATGTCCGAGCTTTTGACCAGAAACTTGTCTCTTCGGATAAAAAGAAAAGATTCTCTTATTCACGCGTTGTTCGTCCACGAATGGCGATGAAAAATCTCGGCGGGTTACAGAAAATTACGTCGCCCTGTTGTCGCGAGCACGTGTCCCAGATCGGTCAAGGTCGGAGGTCGTCATCTTCCTCCGAAAATGAAGAAAGCAAAAAAGCGAGAAAGCAAGCGAGAAAAAGAAAAACAAAGTCGTGTCACCGATTCCTCTTGTGGCGAACACTCGACTCGATCGATCCGCGCGATCGGACTGGCTCGGACCGGGTCGGATCGATCGAAATCGAAACGAATCCCTTATATACCAAAGACGCACAGTTGTTTCGACGTTCGCGCTTTCCTTCGCCGAACGATCGCCGAAGGGCGGTCGATCTTCGATCGAAGTCGGCGGTCGAAGTTTCGGATCCGATTCGTAGGACTCGATCAGCGAAGCTAGGATCCCCGATCTTCGCCGGAGTTCTCGTCCAGAAATGATTCTCCACGGTTAACGAGCTCCGTTCCGATTCCTTCGATCGTTTCGACGATTTCGCGGCTTCCTTCTCGTTTCCCGAGACCGGACGCCGCGCGTCGCCGTCGTTCAATTCGGTTCGTTTGTCAATTCGTTGGCCAATTATTAGAATTCCGATCGATACACAGTAATGTCTCTCTAATTGACGCTCGGATTGTCCACGGAAATGGACAATTCGGGGAGAGTGGACACGATTGTTCGAGTCTGTTCGAGATTGTTTCATCGTTGGTTGACAATTCGTAACTATAAAAGCGAACCGCGACGCTCGAATAATCGTATCTCTTCTTCCGAAATTGTCCACTTTTGCGGAGAATTCGAGCGTCGATTGGAGAGATATTACTCGGACCACGGTGATCTGAAATCGTGTACGAAAAATATTCCTCCGGTTGACAGTCCAAATTTGTCCTCGGACGAAGGACTTTTCGATTACGTTACCTGTAATCATCGAGCGGATCTCGCGCGAGAGAACAGTATTCGATTAGACCGAAGTCATCGGCTTTGGCCATCCACGACGGAAGTTCGACGCTCTCGCGGACGCCTCGTATATTTTTCACCCTACGATACTGATACACCTTAGCGAATAAAAAGCCTTAAGGTCACTTCTCGTTGCGTACGGTCTAAGAAACGCACGCGGCAAGACGCGCGGCCGAGGTTACGACACCGTGTCGCGTCCTCTGTTCTAACGCTATCTCTCTGCGCGTACTTTTTTAACGTGGTAGAGAGCGACCCGCGGACCTGTTCACTCGTATCCAATAGCCTTAAAAGTTTCTGTAATCCCCTGATCTTCTCTTATTTTCATTTATCCCTTATCTCGTAGTGCGTATTGCCGTATTAATCCGTTTTAAACGATC